>NW_026781710.1:0-198714 GCF_030144855.1 Hypanus sabinus | reverse complement strand
ACTCTCTATGTAGTAGATTACTGGAAATTCCATTTTCAGTGTGCCGTGACGCGCAGTTTATTCTTTTCCTATTACCGAAAACTGCTGTTGGCAGCTTTCAACGCATTTATAAAGGAGATGATGCGACAATCCCCTGACTAAACTCATCTGCTCATTAGTTACATCAGAGACAGCCCAGTGAGCAAATAATTAATGTGAGCTATTTCTAGACATTGTGCCGCAGCATAATGAAAATCGTTCATCAAGAAAATCACAACAGTATATATATATATATATATATATATATATATATATATATATATATTTATTATTGTTTACGCTTTAAAAAGAGAACGTTAGACATTCCTTCTCTAAGACACAAGATTTGTTGCTTATTTTTACTTATTTAGTTGCTTAGACTTATAAAGGAAATTTAATTCACTTATAATATTATGTTGACTAGTTTTGAGGTGGTTGAGAATAAGAGTGATAGTACTGAGCATGAGGTATTTGGTTTCCAAACAAAGGCAGTGTATAGTGAGATTTCCAGCAAGGAGAGACGGATGATACGGCAAAATGGCAGTCAACAGGATGAAGTGCAATGTAAGTGGTGGACAAAGTAGAAACCAGGGAATGCAGGAGTGAAGGAGCTTTGTTTGAATGTCCGAAAGAAGGTAGTTGAACTTGAGGCACAGTTACGCATTGACAGGTATGAAGTTGTGTGTGTCACTAAACCGCAACTGAAAGAAAATTGTAGCTGAGAGCTTAACGTCCACGTTGTATCGAATGTATAGGCGGAAGGAGGACGTGGCGCTATTGATAAAAAAATGAAATAAAATCCTTACAAAGAGGTGACATAGGTTTGTAAGGTGTTGATTCGTGGCGGGTAGAGCGAAGGAAATGCAAGGGCAAAAAGTGTGATATACTGACCGCCAAACAGTAGTCAGGATGAGGTCTACAAATTACAAAAGGTCAAAAAAAAATACATGCCAACAGGAGAATGTTACAATCGTCATCAGGGATTTCCATACGGAGGGTGATCGGGAAAATTAAGTTGTGCTGGATCCCAAGAAGGGAAATTTCTAGAATGTCTCAAGATGGCCTTTTTAAAGCAGTTCGTGTTTGAGCCCACTAGGGGACCAGCTATTCTCGATTGGCGATTGTTCAATGAACAGGAATTCTTTACGGAACTAATGGTGCAAGAGAACTTCGAGGAAATTGATCAATATATGATAGAATTCAGATAGATGTTTGAGAAGCAGAAACTTAAGTCAATCTGTCGGTATTGCACTGGAGCAAAGGGAATTGTGGAGGCATGAGAGAGGAGTTGGCCAAAATTGATTGGAAAAGAACACTGACAGAGATGATGGCAGAGAAACAACGTCTCGAAATTTTGAAGGCAATTCAGCATATAGACATCCGAAAGAAGAAGCATTCTAATGGCAAGCAGACATAACCGTGGATAACATGAGAGGTAAAAGCCATCATAAACACCGAAAAGACGGCATATTATTAATGAAAAAGGTGGGAAGTTATGGTATTAGGATGCTATTAAAATCTGACAGAAGGCAACTAAAATGTTATGAAGGTAAAGGAAAATACGAAAGGAAGCGACAAATAGTATGAAAGAGGATACCAGTTTCAGATATGAAAGTTTCTTCAGATACATAAAGTTTAAGAGACACGTGAAAGTGGATATTGGACGATATTGGACTGTTGGAAAAGGATGCTACAGAGATACTAATAGGAGACATGCAAATGGCGGACGGAAGTAAAAAGTCTTTTACATCATTTTACACAAGGAGTGTGCCAGAAGATCCAGGGTGTCAGGGGTTAAGTGTGTGAAGTTGCCATCATTAGCGTGACGTTTCTTGGGAGTCTGAAGGTAGATAAGCGACCTGACGATGTTATGCCCCGAGTTCCGAAAGACTTGGCCGAAGATCTTGTGGAGGCTTTAGTAATAATCGTTCAAGAATCAGCAGATTATTGAAGCGTTGACCGGTAGTGAAAATGAGCAAAGATCATTTCACTCATCAAGAAGAGCGAGAGGCAGAAGAAAGGAAATTATGGGCCAATTAGTTTGATCTCAGTGATTGGGAATATGTTGGAATTAATTGTTAAAGATGTGGTTTCGGGGTACATGGAGGAACGTGATGAAATAAGCAGTAGTTAGCATGGGAATATCACGCCTGACAGATCTGTTGGAATTCTTTGAAGACACTGCGGGCTGGACAGACAAAGGCGTATTAATGGACTTAGTCTTCTTCGATTTTCTAAAGGCATTTTAGAAGGTGCCACACATGAGGCTGCTTAACAAGTTAAGAACTTATGCTATTGCAGAAAAGATACAGGCATGGAAAAAACAGAGGCTAATTGGCAAGACAAAATTTTGAAATAAAGGGAGAGTTTTCTGATTGGCTGCCGGTAACAACTGATGTCCTACACGGTCTGCGGTCGGTTCGCTTCTTTTAACGTTAAATATCAATGACGAAACTGGTGGCTTGGTTGCAAAGTTCGCGGAAGATACGATGGCTTCAATGAGTGGAGAGGCTTACAGAATAACTTAAAACGAATAATAGAATGGGCAGAGATCTGTCAGATGACGTCGGGAAAGGTAAGGTCATACACTTTGGTAGAAGAAATAAAAGGTTAGTCTGGTTTCTAAATGCAGAGCAAATTCAAACTAGAGAGGTACAAAAGTACTTGGGAGTTGTGCAGGATCCCCAAACTGATCATTTGCAGACTTATTTGGTGGTGAGGGAAGCAAATGCGATTTCAGTATTCTGTTCAAGAAAAATTACATTTAAAAGCAAGGGTGTAATTTTGAGACTTAATAAAGTATGGGGAGGCCTCGCTTGCAGTATTGTGAGTCGTTTCCTGCCCTTTAGAACGAATGTGTCAACCCTGGAGAGAGTTTAAAGGACACGAAAATGATTACAAGATTGAACGGCTTTTCATATGAAGAGAGTTTGCTGGCCTTTGGCCTGTATTCACTAGATATCAGAAAAATGAGGGGTGACGTCATTGAAATCTATCTAATGTTAAAAGGCTTCGATAGTGTGGTTAGTTGTGGTGGGAGAGTCTAAGATAGAGGTCCGTCGTATTAGAACGGAGATGGAAAGGAATTTCGTTAGCAAGAGAACGGAACTTCTGGAATTTGTTGCCATAGGTGTCTGAGGAGGATGTCATAATGATCGCCATGCGCGAACATTTGAAAGAATGTAGTTTTGACTCCAGCAGGCTTAGAAAATGAGGTCAAAATTACGATCAAAAAGATCTTTTATTGAAGAGGTACTTGAGACAAGGTCTGGGGAATTTGGAGTCTTCATTTAAACTTCAATACATAAGGTTATATCTGTCTAAGGGGGTATGGGTGAGCGTTATTTATAGTCTAACAGTATTGCGTTAATGTAGCGGAAAGTAGGAAATTGGATGTTTGTATGACGATGATGATGTAATAATCAAAGGAGAGTATATCGTGGAGGAGGAATTTTACATGATCGATTTATAAAGCAGCTAAAGAGGTATCAAGCTACTTTATATGTTGTGGAAAAAAAATCCTTCAAGCGGACTTCACACTTAACGTAGGGTTTGGAGTCCTGCATGCTTCAAGGGCTCGGAGAATTTTGTTGCCTTGATTCAAGACCTTGTGCCTTGACTCTTGATGAGGTTACCCATGCAGAAGTTGGCAAAGGTAGAGGCCAGACTAAGAATGGTCAACCGGTCCCGATGGCTCGGGAGTTCAACTTACGGCTGACAACCGTGACTGATTAATGCGGTTAACAGTGATTGGTCAACTGTGCAATGTTACCGAAGCAGCAATTAAGACTTATTCGATATGTGTGCGCTATGTTATGGACAGAGCGAGATGGAGAACCTCACTGCTACGCAGGAAATCAGTCAGTATTAATAAAAAGCGAGGGCATTAGCGGTGCTAGGGGTATGAGATAAATATCATCATAGATAGATGAGCACAATATGAGGATTCTGCACAAATAAATGAGTGATATGATTAATTCTTTGATCTTAGTAAAACAGTTTTCGAAAGCAATGCAATAATTCCATTTCAGCAACAATCATAAAATAGCCGAGTAATACGTCTTACATTTTCATAAAATTAAAATGAAAAGCAGTCGTCCGGTAATGGCTGTAAGAACAGGACAAAACATCTAAAATGTTGCAATAAATCTTCTGGGTTATCGGCTTTTCGTTTCATTTTAATTTCTACTTTGTTTAAGTTAAATATAACAGAACAAAAACATTGCCCAAAGAAAGAATAGAAATGGCGGGTGGAGAAATTCTGCAATTCAGCAATGGATCTTGGTCGATAAAAAGTAAAGAGGCTGGTAAACTGAGACCGAAGTGCTACCGCCGCCTGCGAAGTTATCCACGAATTTGCAAAGAGAAAATAAGCAATAACATGGAGTCATCTGCAGTCTGAGAGGAAATGTGGAGACCCAGTTTGAAAGGGAGAGACCATACGAGTTCGTACTAAATGAGAGAACAGTATGAAGCGGCAGGGGGAAACACTCCCGCCTGAACATAAACTCCTTCTTGTTGCGGAGGTTTCATTATAAGACTATTGCTGCAACTTTATTTCAATGACCTTCACCAAGATTTCCTCCTTCATAACGGACTCACAGAAGGATTAACGTTAACCTGTTGCACGAAACAAAGGGCATCACGGAGGGATAAAAAACACATTCTCGTAGGGGAATGTACTTGAACACTTTCACATTGCGAAGAAATACCGAGTCATTATTAAAACCCTTAAGCTCTAAAAAACATAAACAGAAATTGAACGCCACCGCAGTGTGATTTTGGACAACACACGCACGAATGTTGCAGGAAATCAGCAGGCCAGGCAGTATCACTGAAAAGAGTACAGACCTCGTTTGGCGCTGAGACACCTACAGCAGGATTCCTTTCCAGAGATGCAGCAGGGCCTGCTGAGTTCATCCAGCAATTTGTGTGTTGATTTCCAGAATCTGCACATTTCCCTTCTTCGTGATCATGGACGTCCAGCTTGCCGCTGGCTTCGCGAACATCCTGGAATGAAACCATATGGATAAGATAAATCATTGTATCACCCGAAAGATAAAGCGATGTTCTATTGTGAGGGTGACGTTGAATTTGCATTCTTGATAAGTTAAGACAATAAGACAGGGCAATTGACGTGTCAGATTAAGGATTCATTCTCTTCTAATGTATATTTCCCGTTTTCCGCGGATAGTGTGTTTCCTAATTTCTTGAGCCTCGTACAAGGGAGATCGGATTCTTATATCCGGACTCTCAAATGCATACGCGTATGTTTAGTGGATCGGTGATCAGTCGATTAGTATATACATCTACCAACGTAAGAATCAGACTAGTATCACCCTGTTCGTTGGCTTAGAATCCATTATTCATCCAGTGATTTAAATGTAGTTCTGCCAATGTAAATATCACACCAGCAACATCAGACATCTGTCTGTATAAAAGTAAATTCGAGCCTGCCAGGTTATAATGGAGACTATAAAAGGGGTCCGCAATAAAGTGAAATTGGCTGAACAGCAAAATCATTGACTTTCTCCGGTTCTCCATCTCTGAATCCTTTTTATTGTCATTGCTGCTCCGGAGTCCTCTGTTTGCTGCAAAAATATGACTGACTGTTAACACATTGAATAATAGAATTAATCCAAACAGCAATTAAGGGGCAATGATACGATTAAGCACCTGGTAAGCTTTCCACACTGGTGAAGTAAAGTAACCTACTCTACCAGTACAGCGCCCTGGAACGCTCATAATACACGCAGAATGATCTATTACGAAGTTAATTGGAGAACATTTAAACAACTCCTCATACTCACAATCACCACGACCATTGTAACTGTCCTTTTGGTGCAAAATCGTTTCTGCAGTTTTGGCTACAAATTGCAATATATCAATCAAATGTGAAATGCACCCCAGACAGACACATTCCATGGCTGCGAGCCTGAAGAGAGCTGACGTAGCACAAATATGACTGATGAAGAAAAATCTCGCAAAAACGTAAATATGATTGATCCGCCATTGATAAGGCCCATTAAATCAGCTGATGCCATCGCCACCAGGTAACGGGTGATGCATTTGGAGAGTCCGCATTTTCCACGACACAGGATCACAATAGTCGACAAATTAACTGCAAGAAAAAAGATAATTTCAAAGGCAAAAAATGCGATTAATTTTACTGGTTTTGTATGCAAAGAATGTTTTAATGACTGAATGGAAAACGATTCTTCTGATTCCAGGGAGGATCTGAGTAACAGCCGAGTCGGCAAATTTCCAGCCGTTGCCACCGGGATTCCGCAGTCCACGGTATATTTAACAGAGGAATGCTGATCGACGCAGCCATCTCGAATAGATCCTGCTTTGTAGCCGGTAAAGTTGACTGGAGCATTGATAGTGGGAATATAATGGGCCCAAATAGATGTTTCTTCTGACGTAGCACATGTGAGTCTAGGAATGCGCATCTTTAAAATAAAGAAGAGAAAAAAATCCAACAGGGAAAACGGGATAGTCATATTTTCTCTGGTTATTGTTGCAATTGAAAAGATATTTAGAAAATAATATTGAAAATGAGATCTCATTTGTTACATGATGATGTTAAAGAACTATAGTTCCCGTACGGGTGGATGGGAGTACGTAGTTTATATGGTTTCTGCATGGATAGATGGGCTGAACGGTCTGTGGCTGTGCTGAACCTTTCTATGACTCCAACTATGGTTCGCGCATAAACCGGACTGCTCGTGAACGTGTCGTGGTGACGGTGAAGTCTTCATCTCGCTGCGATAAAGCTCCAGTTTTTGACATTGATACCAATTCAGACTTTTAAAACAATATATATATTCACGCTTTGGAAGGCCCGGCAAGGTAAATTGCTGGAACTACATCAGTATCAGTGCTAACTCGGTTGCTACAGTTGACAAAGAAACCAGCCATAAGGAACCTCCGGAAGAAGAAAGAAACATACGTTTGAACCCTGATCAGACCGAAAACCCTCATGAGACCACACAAGATGTGTCGTGGATTTTGCAGCTAATATAATGCAGGGAAGCAGATAGAGTGAGAAAAAAATGCAAACATAGTCGAGTTACTTACTGGGGATATCAATCACATTCAGTACAGGATAACAAACACTAACTATGCAGTAAATAGCTGGATTTTCCATTTTCAACTGACTCGACGATCAGGTTATAAAGCTCTTACTCCTACTGGCGAAAACTACAGGTGATTGATTTGAAAGCTTTTATAAAGGACAAACAATTTGGGAAATAGCATTCCCCAAACTAATCTTACAAGCTTATTAGTCACATCAGAGACAGCCCAGTGAACAAACAATTAACGGAAGCTATTTATATACATTGTGCCACAGCGCAATGGAAATCGCTTACAGACGAAATTACAACGACATACATTTTCTTTTATCTTTCATTCAACCTTTCAAAAGGGATCGTCAGACATTCCTTATACATGACATAACATTTAAGATGCTTATATTGAAAATTAATGGGAAAATGCTAAAACTGTATTATCACTTTCACATGGATATCGTTTATGGAATGGCTTCCCTCTAATGTTCACTACTGAGGTAATGGTTTTTTTCTGTAGCAGCGATGTTTGTGTTCTAACTACAGATAATGTGTGGCTAACCAATGGGAGAAATGTTATACTCTCTTCTATGTCTGGTAGCGGGGTTTTCGCCGACTTTTGGTCGAGGCGCGAGAAGAGGAAGGACGGGTGTGGGGGGCGCTGGGTGATCACCGGACGGCGAATACGGGATTCTGAGGGTCAGGAGGTTTGTGATGTTTCGGCAGAGGTCATTTGCGGAGGAATATCTGAGGCGTGAGCTCCAACGATTCTTGTGCACGAACTATTTAATAAAGAGTCGCTTTTTTTCTTTTATATTTTGTTCCTCTACTAACCACATAGGAACGAAAGAGTTATAAACTGTAACCATTTAATCGCCTATTGTGTACTGTCTGAAATTTTGCGTGCGAGTTTGCACTAGGGTACATTACACAGCGTACACCCAAACCTGAATACTGCAAGGTCTGAAAGTAGATAACGTGACTTGGACCAGAAGGTGTACAGCCCAGGGTTCTGAAAATGGGACTGAAGAGATTGTCATTGCATTAGCGAGGATATTCCAAGAACCACGAGATACTGGAATGGTTTTAGTAGAATAGAAAATTGCAAATGTCACTCCACTCTTCAAGACGTGGGAGAGGCAGAAGAAAGGAATTTATAGGGCAGAAAGTCTGACGCCAGAGGTTGGGAAGATGTTGGAGTCGATTGTTACGGGTGTGGTTTTAAGGAACGTGGTGTCAAATGATGAATTGGTCGTAGTCAACATGGATTCCGCGTGGGAAAATCATGCGTGACTAATCAGATGCTTTAAAGACTTAACAGGTCGGATACACAAAGGAGCATCGGCGTCTGTTGTGTACTTGGACTTTTTAAAGGCATTCAACACAGTGCTACACGTGTGGCTGCTTAACAAGTTTAGAGCACATGCTATTACCAGAAAGGTACTACCATGGCTAAAGCAGTGGCTGACTGACTGAAGGCAAAGAATAGGAATAAAAAGAAGCTTGGCTTACTGGTGTTCCACATGGACCGGTTTACATTATAGGGAATTGATGGCTCTTTCGTAAAGTTTGCTGCTGATACGTAAGTAGGTGAAGGGCAGGTAGTTTCCTCGAAAGAGGGAGGCTACAGATGAGGGCCCGAAAACTGTTCACAGTACTGAATTTGAGGCCTCACCAGTGTCTTATTAGTCCTCAGAATCACATCCTTGCTCTTGTATTCTGCACCTCTTGAAACGACTGCTTACATGGCACTTGCCTTCCTCACCACCGACGCAACCGGAAAGTTCTGCACAGCGTGTTCCGCACTTGGACGCCCAAATCCCTCTGATTCTCACAATCCTGGATTTTCTCCGTGTTTATAAAATAGTCCGCACATTTATTTCTGCTACGTAAGTGCACCGTCAAGCATTTCCCAACATCATATTTAATTTGGTAATTTCTCGCCCATTCGCCTAATCTACGTCCTTCTGCATACTACCTGCTTCCTCGACAGTACCCGCCCTTCCATCAAGCTAAGTATCAGCTGTAAACTAGCCAACGAAGCAATTAAACCCATCATCTAAATAATTTATATACAGCGTAAAAGGGAGAGGTCCCATCAGCGACTTCTGTGGTACACCACTAGTCACTGGCAGCCAGAAAATGATCCTTTTATTCCCTTTCGCTGCCTCCTAACAATCAGCCAATGCTGTAACCATCGTAGCAACTCTCCTCTAAGAGCATGGGCTCTTAACTCGGTAGGCAGCCTCATATATGGCACCTTGTCTCAGGCCTTCAGAAAGTCCAAGTATGCAACATCCACCACAGCCCCTTTACCTATCCTATTTGTAATCTCCTCAAAGAATTCCAACAGGTTCCTCAGCCAGGATTTTCAATGAAGGAAACCAACAGTGGCTTTCTACTAATTTGTCCTGTGTCACCAAGTTCTCCATCACTTCATCCTTAACGATTGACAATTGGATATTAGATTGCTGGAAAATGATCCCAAAGAGGTAATATTCGGAGAGAAGAAATGTCGGACAAATTAAGTAAGTATTTTGCATCAGCCATCACTATGGAAGGAAGTAGCAGTATGCCGGAAGTTCGAATCTGTCAACAGTCAGAAGAATGTGAAGTTGTCATTGTTGTGGAAAAGGTTCTTATGAAACTGAATGGTCTGAAGTCAGATCCGTCACCTGCAGTAGATAGTGTACGGTACAAGGTTCTGGAAGAGATGGCTGGCGACTTCGTTGAAGCATTAGTCATGATCTTTAAAGAAAAAAAATCTGGAATCATTCCCGAAGTCTGCAAAATTGCAAATGTTTCTCCAGTCCTGGAGATGGGGCAGCGGCGGAAGAAATGGCCTGTTACTGTGACGTCAGACGTTGGGAAGTTGTTGCAGTAGATTGTTAAGGATGAGATCTCAGAGTACTTGCAGGCAAATAATTAAATAGGCTATAGTCAGCATTGATTCCACAAGGTAAGATCTTGCCTGACAAGTCTGTTGGAAATATTTGAATAGGTAACAAGCATGAGAGGCAACTGAGAATCGGTTGATGGCTTGTACTTGGATTTTCAGACGGCCTTTGACAAGGTGATGCACATAAGACAGCTTAATAAGCTACGAGCCCATGGTATTACAGTCGATTCCAGCATGGATACAGCAGCAGCTGATTGGCGGAGGCAAAGAGTGCGAAGAAAGGGAGCCTTTTCTGCTTGGCTACTGATGACGAGAGCTGTTCCGCAGTGGTCTGTGCTGTAACCGCTTCTTTTCACATTATATATGTCAAATTGACATAATTAATTGCTTTGTTGCGCACTATGAAGATGGAACGAAGATAGGTAGAAGCGTATAGTTTTGAGAAGTTATGAGGCTGCAGAAGGACACATTAGGGGAGTGGGCAAAGAAGTGGCAGATGGAACAGTGTCGGGAAGTCTGTGGTCATGCATTTTTTTCCGAGAGATATACGGAGAGAGAATTCAAATATCGGAGGCACAATGGAATTTAGGAGTCCTTGTGCAGGATTCTCTAACGGTTAAAATGCAGGGTGAGTCGGTTGTGAGGACATTAGCATTCAACTCAAAGGGCCAGGAATGTAAAAGCAAGGAATTCAAGTCGAGGCTTTATGACGCACTGGGGAAGCCTCGTCTTGAGTATTGTTTAGATATATGGGTCCTGTATTTCAGAAAGGGTGTGCTGACACTCTACAGGTTTCAAAGTAGCCTGCCGAAAATGATTTCCGGATGAACGACTTGAGCTACGAAGAGCACTTGATGTCTGTGGCCCTGTACTCATCAGAGAGTTGGGAGTCCTTTTAGAACGGGAGTGCGGCGTAATTGCTTTTCTCCGGATAGTGGTGAGTTTGTGGAAATCGCTGCCACAGGCCGCTGTCGAAATTCAGCGTATATTTGTACATATATGTAAGGTTTTTGTATGCACATTTAAGGCAGAGGTTGATAGAGTCCTGATTGGTCAGGGTGTGAAAGGATAGGGGTAAGAACGTGGCTGAGAAAAATGCATCAGTCGTAATGAAATGGGCGGAACAGACTCCGTGGGACAAATTGCCTAATTCTGCACCTATTCCTTACGGTCATGCCATCGTGAAGGATTTCCCAAATGCAGAATAGTTACACCCCCCTTTTGCGTTCAGGTGGGTTAGCTGTGACAACTATAGATGATTTCAAATTAAAGGAAATTGTTAAAAGGTTAGTGGATCTATGTACCATAAAATGACGATATAGACTTCGTCAAGCCTCACTACATCTGCCGATATTGTTTTCGCTTCATATTTCAGATTTGTCTATCTTTAACATTTTGGCTACAACGCCCCACACCTTGATAACCCCTCCAACTGTGCGACCAGTCCTTCGTGTCGTCTGGTTCCAATCCCACATTGAGGTTCTCTTAAAAGAGTGAAATATCACTTCCCTTTTCCTTCGTACCATGAAAAAGAGTATTTTAACACCGAGCGCTATCAGTTCTGATTGGCAAAAATATCTGCTCCACGATCTGCATCAGCAAATGTGCACCAGAATTATTGTTTGTGGGCTGGGCCACCACGGGTAAAGCTCTCTCCAACGCTGAGCACTTCTATACGAAACGTTGCAGCAGGAAATCTCCAGCATCCAGGAAATGCTGTCCTTTCTCAGCTGATGTCATGAAGAATGTACAGGAGCTGCAGGATGTACACCACCAGGTTAAGGAACAGTTATTACTCATCAGTCTGCGAGCTATAATCCTCTGGAGTTATAGCCCACAGAAATTGCAAATGAGCCCGTAGATCGTGGAATCAGTACAGCGTTGAGATTCCTGACGTTATTCACGCCGGTAATGGTCCTGGTGGCTGCCTCATTATTATTTGAGATTTGAGGCCAATTGGTGTAGTGTTGTCAGCAAATGTAATTAGCAGATTGTAGCTGTGTGTGGCGACACTGTCATGGGTATATAGAGAACAAGAGAGGAGCCTTAAGACAGGGCCCTGAGGGGTACCCGTGTTGAGGGTCAGAGAGGCAGAGGTGAGGAAGCCTACTGTTACAACCTGCCGACGATCTGACGGGAGGTCTACAATCCAGCTACACAAACCTACACAAGTGGTGTTGGAATAAAACAAAACTATTAAAGTCGCTTGCAACGTTTTCCACAAAGTTGCAAAGAAAAAGCGAGCAATCAGATAGAGACATTAATGTTATTTGCTGTATGAGAAGAAATGTTAAAAGCAGTGTCACAGTTTGAAAGTAAGAGACTGCACGTATTCGTGCTGAAATACCGAACATTATCGAGCGGCCTCGGGAACTACTTCTGTCTGAGCATCAACGCTTTCCTGTTGGTAAGATCTCATTATATTCCAGTTGTATCAGTTTTATTTCCATGACCTTCACCAAGATTTCTTACTTTATAATGGGCCCCCAGAAAGAATATCATTAAAGAGTTGTAAATAACATTACATGTAAATAAAATAATTAAAAAATAAACTTTAGCACTCCATTCACTGCCAAGATATATATGACTAATGTTAATGACCCTTTCAAGGGCAGTGCAGAAACATAAATAACCGTTGTGTTATCTCACAGACACATTATGTACATTAATGCAATTTTACCGTGATAGACGTGAAAATCCAAGATTCGGCAAACCTGAGGTTCAAGAACGTTTCTCGTTATAATATTACAGACAAAGCTTCTGAAATAAAGAAAGATAGTAAACCCCCAAAACAAACCGGATCTGACCGTAAGTAGAAAGTGGATTATGATGCAGAAGCGAAAGTTCAAAAAGAAAAACAGAAGGTGAGGTAACAACTGCAGAGAGAGCGTCAGTGAGAGAGAAAGAGAGAGCGAGCGAGAGAGAGAGAGAGAGAGAGAGAGAGAGAGAGAGAGAGAGAGAGAGAGAGCGCAAATTAACTAAATTCTAGCATCACCTCGGTACGAATTACAGTTATCTTTCCGTTACAATATAAACTCTTCTCTTTCGTAATGGAAATGTTACCAAACAGCAGTAGCATTGCAGGCTTAAGAATTTGGCAGTTCAGCAACAGATATTGCTCGATAAAAAGTAAATGAAGGTGGTGAAGTGAGACAAAAATATTTCAGCCGCCTGGAACACTTTCTGCAGATTTGCGAAGAGAAAGTAAGCGATAACCTGGAGTTAATAAAGTCATTTCCTGCCTAATAGCAAATGGTAAACCCAGAGTCCCAGCTTGCAAATAAGAGACCGCACGTGTTCGTGCTAAATAACCGAACAGGTTGACATATACACTTTTTCTGGTAAGGGTTCATTACATGTGTGATGTTTAAACTTTGTTTCAATAATTTTCACCAACGTTTCCTACTTTATGATGGACTCACATAAGTAGTAGCACTGAAGCAAAGAACATTGCGTATGACTGAATAAAACACATTTTCACTGCCCAGTTACACATAATTAACGCATATGTACTGCAGACACTCTCGGAAAGGAAAGCACTTTAAACACATGTACGGTGTGAAGACACACCGAATGAACGTCAACGCCCATACGCTCTTTGAAATAGATGCAGAAATTGTCCGCCGTAATGGTGTAGATGTGAGAGACATCATTGCGACTCTGAGCGTTGGAGTCTTGGGTCCATTGAAAGAAAAGATTCCTGCCGGTGCTTCGCTTTCCGCCCATAGCCCAATGACCGACGGTTTAGGAGGTTAATTGGGGATTGCGAGATCTTCAGTGAAGAAGCTAGGCTGTTATCGGCGGATTGCTCCTCAGTGCGGTTCTTTTGAGCCGCAAGAGCCTGATCCGTGGTGTATCTCTAAACGGTCTGTATCTCTGACCTGTAGGATTTCTGCGGAAGGGTCGATGATAACTGAACATATAACCTTACGAGGCTGTGCGGAATCGGAAATAACTGCTAAATTATTCTGCTGGCACATGATGCACATTTATGCATTTATACCAGGAAATATGTGAAAATAGACGGTTCGGTACCCTGCAGAAGGAAGAACGATTCTCGGCAGAATATTAAAGACGGACTGCCCTGAAATAAAAAAAAAACATTTGGATTCCCAGCAAACAGAATTCTGCCGAGTAAATCTATAGTATCTGGAATGCGAGACAGAAGTGCAAGGACAAAGAAAAGAACAGAGGTAACAACTGGACAGAGAGAGAGAGAGAGAGAGAGAGAGAGAGAGAGAGAGAGAGAGAGAGAGAGGAGGAAATTAACTGTTCTCGTCGAAGTCAAATCGTCAGGTCTCAGGCATTAATTTCTTGCACAGCTTTCCATATGTAGTATTCACGTGAGAACGATAAACCTTAAAATTCCAAAATCATCTTGGTGTGAATTACAGTGACCTATTTGGTCTTGACATATTCGGTGATTAATTAATAATTTAAACTGTAAATTATTTTAATGGAAATTTAAAGAAAATAGGCGATTAAACTATGGAATACAATCGTCCATGTTACAAGGTCACCGAAAATAGGACCATAGTTTGGGACAATTATCAAAACTGTACTCGTTGGCTCCATTCAAGAGATTACGGTTGATGCTCTTGTTGAAAAATGGGCTTTCCACCTTGACGCAGCCGGCTGCACAGATATATCACAATTTATCAGACCTGTTGCAGGTATGTAGGACCCTGGTCAGACCCCACTTGGAGTACTGTGCTCAGTTCCGTTCGCCTCACTACAGGAAGGATGTGGAAGCCATAGAAAGGGTGCAGAGGAGATTTACAAGGATGTTATCCGGATTGCGGAGCATGTCTTATGAGAATAGGTTGATGAACTCGGCCTTTTCTCCTTGGAGCGACGTAGGATGAGACGTGACTTTATAGAGTTGTATAAGATGATGAGAGGCATTGATCATGTGGATAGTCAGAGGCTTTTTCCCAGGGCTGAAACGCTTGCCACAAGAGGACACAGGTTTAAGGTGCTGGGAGTAGGTACAGAGGAGATGTCGGGGTAAGTTTTTTTACTCAGGGAGTGGTGAGTGTGTGTAATCGGATGCCGGCAACGCTGGTGGAATTAGATGCGATAGGGTATTTTAAGAGAAAGTTGGATAGGTACGTGGAGCTTAGAAAAATAGAGGGCTATAGGTAAAACCTCGTAATATCTAAGGGAATGACTTGTTCGGCACAAGTTTGTGGGCTGGAGAGCCTGTTTTGTGCTGTAGGTGTTCTATGTTTCTATTGATGTTTGAGAAAATGTATGTGACCCCATAAATAAACATGCAATTCAATTCACGTTTTATTTAAAAAGTCGGCTATTCAATGTGACCAGATGTTTCATTCCTTTCTTCAGCTCTTCCCTGAATTTCCTCTGGGACAGTGTGTAGATACACGTGTTGGTGCAAGTGCAGAGAAATTGCAACATGAACCCAAACTCTTGCAGGATAAACAATGGCGAATTAAGATATCTGTCTGTATAACGGTAATTTTGAGCTTGCCAGCACAGAGAAGAGACTATAAAGGGGATCCACAATAGAATGAAATTGGCTGATAGGGAGAACAGCAAAATCATTGACTTTCTCCGGTTCTCCACCTCTGAATTCTTCTTATTGTCATTGCCGGTCCGGAGTCCACGGAGGACTTTGTTCGCCTGGATGAAATGTCTGACTGTTAAAATATTGAACAACAGAATTAATCCAATTGGTAATAAAGGTGTAATGATACTATTAAACACCTGGTAAGCTTTCCACACTGGTGAAGTATAGTAATCTGCGCTACCAATACAGCGCCATGGAACGTTATTAATCCTCGCTTCATGATCTATTGAAAAGTAAAATGGAGAACACCTTAAACAACTCCCTATGCCCACAATCGCTACCACTACAGTTGCCATCCACTCGGTGCAAAATCGCTTCCGCAGATTTTGGCTACAAATTGCAATACTGCGATCACATGTGAAAGCCACTGTCAGCCAGGCAGAACAGTCCGTGGCTGCGAGCCTCAAGACAGCTGACGTAGCACAAATCGGACTGATGAACAGAAATCTCGCATAAACGTAAATATGATTGATCCGCTCCAATATAACACCAATGATAACGCCCAGTAAATCAACTGATGCCATTGCCACCAGGTAACGGGTGATGCATTTGGAGAGTCCGCATTTTCCACGACGCAGGATCACAATCGCCATTAAATTAACTGCAAAGAAAACATAAGAGTTGGTTTGAAGCGCACAAAATGCGATTAATTTTACTGCTTTGCATACAAAGAATGTTTTAATGACTGAAAGGAAACGATGTTTTTAACTGCAGCGAGGATTGAGTAACAGCTGAGTCAGAAAAGCTCCAGCAGTTGGCAACGGGATTCCGCAGTCCACGGCATCTTTAACAGAGGAGAACTGATCAACCCAGCCATCTCGATTAGGTCCAGCTTTTCAGCTGATAAAGCTGAACGGAGCATGGATAGTGTTGTTATAATGGGCCCAGAGAGACCGTTTCCTCCGACGCAGCACGTCTGAGTCCAGGAACATGCAGCGGTAAAATTAAGACGATAAAAAAAAAACAAGTCCAAAAGGGACAGACCTGCTTTCTTTGGTTACTGTTGCAATTGAAATGGTATTTAGAAAATAATATTGCCAATAAGTTCTCATTTCTTCCATAATGGTGTTTTATAATTGTGGTTCCAGAGTGGATCGATGGGAGTAGGTAGTTCATAGGTGTCAGCATGGAGTAGATGGGCTGAAGGATCTGTGGCTGTGCTGAACCGTCCAAAGACTTCAACTATGTTTAGCGCATAAACCAGAATGCTCGTGAACATGTGGTGACAGTGAAGTCTGCTTTTCACTGCTATGAAGCTTCACTTTTGGACATTGATACCAATTCAGACTTAAAACGATATAGACATTCCTGCTTTGGAAGGTCGGGCAAGGTAAATTGCTGGAACTACATCAATATTAGTGGAAACTCGGTTGTTACCGTTGAAAACGAAATGAGAAATAAGGCACGGCCGTAAAAAGACAGAAACGTTCCAGTTGATAAAGAAATAAGTATTAAGGAAACTCCGGAAAAAGAACGAAATACATGTTTCAGACCTGATCTGACCGAAATCCCTCATAAGATAATGGACTATCTGTCGTGGATTTTACAGTGAACATAATGCAGGGAAACAGATAGAGCAAGAAGAAATTGCAATAATACTCCAGTTACTTACTGGGAATACCAATCGCAGTTAGTAAAGGATAATAAACCATTTCAATGTAGTAAATTGCTGGGTATTCCATTTTCCGAGTGACGTGACGATCAGGTTAAAAAGCTCATTCTCCTACTGACGAAAATGACTGATGATTGATTTGAAAGCTTTTATAAAGGAGAGGGTTCTGCAATCCCAAAACGCATTTTACCAGCTTATTAGTCAAATCAGAGACAGCCCAGTGAATAAACAATTAACTGAAATTCTTATGTACGTTGTGTCAAAACGCAATGGAAATCGCCCATCGAGGGAATAACAACAACAAAAAACATTTTCTTTTATCTTTCGTTCTACTTTTCAAAAGAGATTGTCAGACATTCCTTATGTATTATACAACATTTAAGATGCTGATATGGAAAATTAATCGGAAAAAGATGTTAAAACCGTATTATCACTCTCAACTGAATTTTTTTTGACAGTTGGTGCATTCATTCACGACTCTTAAAATACTAAAGGAAATTTAATTGTTTTTAATGAGTTAAATTAACTTAACAGTTGATGAGAACAAGTGATGTTGCTGAGCATGAGGTACTTGATTTGCAAACAGAGACAGTGGGTAGTGAGGCTCCTCGCAATGAGAGACTAATAATAGAGAAATTACAATTAACGGATTGTTACAATGTAACACACAGACAAAATCTAATAGGTGTAGTCAGTACGGAAGATGTAATGTTTGAATGCACGTAGTGTATGGAATAAGGTAGATGAACTTTAAGCACAGTTAGAGATTGGCAGTTATGACGTTGTGAGCATCGCTAAATCGTGACTCCAAGAAGTTTACACCTGGGAGCTTAACATCCAGAATACACATTTCAATGAAAGGACTGACGAGGGTGGTGGCGTGTCGCTAAGAATAAAATATGAAATCACATCATTAAAAAGAGGTGACGTAATGTCGGAAGGTGCTGAATTGTTGAGGGGAGAGCTCAGGAAGGACAGGGATAAAAAGACCCTGATCCGATTTTCAGACCTACAAAAAGCAGGAAGGATGAGGGCTAAAAATTACACCAGGAGATAGAAAATACACGTCTAAATGGGAATGTTACAACGCTAATGGGAGTCTTCAATATGGAAGTAGATTAGTGAAATGAGATTGGTGTTGGATCCCAAGAGACAGAATACCTGAAAGTTGGCTTTTCAGAGCAACTCATGTTTGTAGACGCCCAGCTATGCAGAATTGTGTGTTGCGTAATGAACGAAAATTGATTAGAGAGATTAAGGTAAAAGAACCCTTCGGCGAAAGTGATCATAATATGCTAGTATTCACTCTAAAGTTTGAGGTTAAGCAAAAGTTAGGTTTGCCAGTATTACACTGCAGTAAATTGAATTACAAAGGCATGAGAAGGGAGTTGGCCAGGAGATGGAAGAAATGAAGGCAGAGAAGGAATGGCTGGAAACTCTGGAAGCAATTCTGAAGACACAAGATAAATACACCCCGAGAATGGAAGACATATTCTCATAGCAAGCTGGTCCAATCGCGGATAACAAGTCAATGCCAGCATAAACGGCAGAAGGGCATATATTAGAGTAAATATTCTTGGGACGTTAGCGGATTGGGAAGGTTAATTCCTAGGATGTCAGGACTGTCTTATGCAGAGAGGTTAGAGAGACTGGGCTTGTACACGCTGGAATTAAGGAGATTAAGAGGGGATCTGATTGCAACAAATACGATTATTAAGGGATTGGACAAGTAAGAGGCAGGAAATATGTTCCAGATGCTAGGAGAGGGCATGGTTTGAGAATAAGGGGTAGGTCATTTAGGACAGAGTTAAGGAAAAACTTCTTCTCCCAGAGAGTTGTGGGGGTCTGGAATGCACTGCCTCGGAAGGCAGTGGAGGCCAATTCTCTGGATACTTTCAAGAAGGAGCTAGATAGGTATCTTATGGATATGGGAATCAAGGGATATGGGGACAAGGCAGGAACCGGGTATTGATAGTAGATGACCAGTCATGATCTCAAAATGGCGGTGCAGGCTCGAAGGGCCGAATGGTCTACTTCTGCACCTATTGTCGATTGATTATTGTCTATTGTAGTAAAACCGTCGTACGACGAATAAAAAGTCATTAAGACAGAAAAGATTTAATCCGTGCGCAAGCCAGTATGATTAAAGCGGATACCATATGTTCCTTCAGATATATAAAGTTTCCATGAGAAGCGAGATCGTATATCAGACTACTGGAAAAGGATGCTAGGGAAGTAGTGCTGGGAGACAACGAAATGTCGGACGAACTGTAGCAGTAGTTTGAAAGTCTTCACTGTGGAAGACACTAGAAACGTGCGGGAAGATCCAAAGTGCCAAGGATCAGAAATATATGAAGTTGTAATTAATCGGGAGAATGTTCTTGGGATACATAAAGGTCTGAAGGTAGATACGTCACTTTGACCAGAAGGTGTATAGACCAGGGTTCTGAAAGAGGGGACTGAAGCGATTGTGTATGCATTCGCGATGATTTTTCAAGAATCACGAGATGTAGAAATGGCTTTGGTAGAATAGGAAATGGATAATTTCATTTCACTTTCCAAGAAGGGAGAGCGGCTGATGAATGGAATTCACAGGGCAGAAAGTCTGACATCTGCTGTTGGGAAGATGTTGGAGTCGATTGTTAAGAATGTGTGTTTGGGATATTTGTGGTCCAATGATGAATTAGGTTATCGTCAGCATGGATTCCGCAAGGGAAAATCATGACTGAGAAATCAGCTGGAATGCTTTGAAGACATAACAAGCCGGATACACAAAGGAGAATTAGAGAGTGTTTTGTACTTGGGTTTTTTAAAGGCATTCTAGAAAGTGCTGCACATGATGCTGCTTAACAAGTTAAGAGCCCATACCTTTATCAGAAGGGCACTACTATGGGTAAAGCAGTGACAGAAGGCAAAGAGTAAGAATAAAGTGAGCCTTTTCTACTTGGCTAACTCGTGTTCCACATGGATCTTTTTCATTATATTTCAGACGGATTTGATGGCCCTTTCGCAGACGATAGAAAAGTAGAAAAGTAGGTGAAGGGCAGGTAGTTTCGAAAAAGTAGAGAAGCTACAGAAGGACTTAGATAGACGGAGAGAATGGGCAAAGAAGTGGCAGATAGAATACACTGTCAAGAGGCGTATGGTTATGAACCTTGCTAGATAAATAATAAGACCATGAGAAATAACAGCAGAATTAGGCATCTGGCCCATCGAGACTGCTCCGCTATTCAATCATGGGAGTCCTTGCGCGGACACACCCCATTCCCCCAACTGTTAATTTGCAGACAGAGTCGTTGAAGAAGCAAATGCTATCTTAGAATTTCTGTTGAAGATCAACAAACTCTTGATGCTCCTATTACTGAAAGCTAAAGTCAGAAAGCTATTTTTTCAATGCCATCTGGTGAAGCTCCTGGACTGGATGGTTATTCTATAGGATTTAATAAAATTTTGAAAACGCTCTTTTTGTATATGTTGGAAATGCTTAAAGATTCTTTTTTGATAGGAGTGATACCTCCCACATTTTATGAAGCTTTTATTTCCTTAATTGTTAAGAAATATAAAGACTCCACTGACCGTGCTTCATATAGACCTATTTCATTATTAAATGCAGATGCTAAAATTCTTTCAAAAATAATGGCTAATAGGCTGGGGAATTTTCTACCTACAATTAATGTTTTAGCGAAATTCGGCTTTGTTATTAATTTTAACCAGTGGATTAGAATGATATATAAAAGCCCTATTGCTACTGTTATTACTAATAATTGCAGATCTCCTTTTTGCGTCTTTCACAGGATACGAGATAAGGATGTCTGTTAAGCCCTTTGCTATTTAAATTGGTACTGGAACCTTTGGCTATTGCACTTCTTGAAGCTGAAGATATTGTTACGTACCCGTGGGTATCTTGTGCCGGTCACATGACAATGATGTAAAGGTTTTGTGATGGTGAAGTGACGTAATTTTCCCGCCAGTTGGAGGTCATGTGATAGGTTTTTTTTCAACAGGGTATAAAAGAAGAACCCCTCCCTGTGACGCGGGACAGTTCGTGGTTGAATTTGTTCACTGACTCTGTTCTGCTGCATATTCGATGGTATGACACAGTTCTGATTTAAAGTGGAGTTTTACTTTCTGCCATAAGTCTCAAAGATTATTGCCGGCAGATTTTTTTACAATACTGCCAGTGAAGTCCAGTCGGAGAGTGAAGATTTATCGAAGCTCGGGAAGGTGGAGGATCGAAGAAAGTTGACGACGGCAGTAAAATAGGTTCGACCTTTATTTAATCTTCGTACGAGGAGTTAGTAACTTGTGTCCGAGATAGTTTCTGCATTGTGAAAACAGACGGAGCTGGACGCAGAGTTTAGCCAAGGAAAGGTCAGTGCTTTTAAGCCGTTTTATTTTCTTCATCGTAAATCCTTCGGAGAAAGTATACTTCGGCTGGGATCAGCAGTGACGTCGCGAAAGAGGATTTAATTACTTCAAGGAAAGTCTCTTCTAACTGATTGTAAATCATTTTGGACATTTTGCAATACTACTTTCAAGAACTGTGTTCTCATTTCTCACTTTAAGAACTGTTCAAGCTGCCGTATCACAGCTGACTTCCGGTTATGTTAGTCGATTGTTTACTTTTGGGGTTTTTTTTCTTTTAGCACCGTTTAGTAAATGTTTTATTTGTTATAAAAAACCCGTCTCAATTCTATATTCAATGTTGATCATAGCAATACTCATGGAATTCTCATAAAGATCTCCCTTTATGCTGACGATCTCTAGTTTACATTTCGAATCCTGAAGATTCAATTCCTAGTTTCTTGAAACTATTAAAAGATTTTGGAAAGTTTTCGGGATATAATTTAAACTTTCATAAAAGTGTATTAAACTACTCTGCTTCTATATATGATGACTTTCCTTTTCGAGTTACGGACTCATTTAAATATTTAGCTATTATTATTACTAAAAACCATAAAGACCTTTATAAAGCTAATTTGGTTCCTTTAGTGGATTTTATGAAGCAATTATTTCGTAGATGGAATACATTTAAGATTCCGTTAGCAGGCCGAATTCATGCCCTTAAAACGACGATTTTACCGAAATTTTTATACGTATATTAAAATATCCCTATTTTATTAACTAAGAGTATTTCGAATAAGGTTGACTCTATTATTTCATCTTTTGTTTGGAATAATAAAACACAAAGAATTGGTAAATATAATTTACAAAATTTTTTTAAAAAGAGGGAGGTCTTGTTTTTCCTTATTTAAGAATGTATTATTGTGCTGTTAATATACGTTATATGTGTTTTTGGTTTTATTGGGCTGATAGAAATGAACGACCACCTGGGGCTGATTTAGAATTGAATGCTGTGAAACAATTTCACTTAACCTCATTATTAGGAGCTTCTGTACCTGTACAACTGGCCAAAATGACTAATTTACATTTATATCCTGCGATTAAGCAGTCATTACGAATTTGGTTCCAGTTTCGTAATTTTTTGAATCTCAAGCAATTTAAACTTTTTAGTTTAATGTATCGAAATTATTTATTTAAACCATTAAGTGATTCTACCTTTCTTCTGTGGAGGAATAAAGGAGTTTATTCCTTCACGCATCTGTTCCAAGATGCGCGATTGATGACTTTTGAGAAATTATTAACTAAATACTGTCTCTCGTATTGAGATTTCCTGCAATATCTTCAGGTCAGACACTTGTTATAGAAACACTTAAGTAATTTTCCATATATACAGGATTCTGACCTGTTCGATATCATTTCAAAAATGGATCCTTTGGTTAAGGATTTTATTGGGGAAATTTATAGTTTATTGTTACAAAAGCACAACTACCCTTCACTTAAGATTAAGCAAAATTGGGAGAGACTTAACATCACCCTGATAACAGAAGACTGGTTGTGGATTTTGAAGTTGGTTAACTCTTCTTCGATTTGTTCCAGTCACTCTTTAATTCAATTTGCAATTGCACATCGTTACTATTTGACGAAGGAGAGACTGTCTGAAGTGTTTCCTAATGCTGATAGTTAGTGTGACGGATGTAAATCCGAGTCAGCCACATTGACACATATGCTTTAGTCGTGTTCTGTACTGAAATTTAAGTTTAATGTTAATTTTAAGTTTTAAAAATTAATTTACAACCCAATAAATTGACATTTTTTAGGGTATAATCTCTCAATATATTCATGGTATTTCTCCATCAGACCAACATGTAATTGCATTTGTTACATGATTGGCCAGAAAGGCTATTTTTTTTGAAATAGAAAGATGTTTCTGCTCCTACTTTGATACAATGGTTTTCTCAGGTGATGTTATGTCTTAGAAAATCAGCGAAAATCAGAAGTCGAACTTTTGATCCTCGATTTGATCTTGAGAATAGGTGGGGTTCATTCGCACGCTACTATCATCTGATTTCAGTTAATTAATATGGTTTCCTTCCGATTTTTCTTTAAACGGAATTGGTTGGTGGATTGATGTGTTTTTTTAATGGAAGCTTGTATGATGTATAGCTCCGGGGTTGTGCTCCCAATGTTTTTTTTTAATTTTTTTTTGTTCAGTTGCTAGTGTCCTTTTTTTATCCTTCTTCTTTCAAAAACTATTCTTAACACTTTATTTTTTCTTCTTATTATTGACACAGTGCTTAAAATATTCTCAACATTATTTTTCTTCTTATTATTGATATATTGCTTAGCTGTGTTAAACAGTTATTTGCTAATTTAATTCTTTATTGTACATAATAACACACTGACTTAATGTATCCTTTTTTGTTAATCTTCAATAATAATTACTTAGTCATAGAGTGGAATTTGTCGAATTCGTTGCAACAGGCCAAATACTTAGGCATATGAAAGGACGAGGTTGATAGATTCTTGATTAGTCAAGGCATGACGTGCCACTGTTATGGTCCGGTCCATGACGTCCGCGTTCCAGTTGAAGAATATAACTTGCCAACACAAAGAAATGATAGAATTACTCAAAGTGCTGGCAATTTGGAATTATTGCGTGAGCCGCAATGCGACAGAAACGCACAGCTTGAATTTGATTCGCAGAAGGAGCTACTATTCAATAATGAGGAAAGAAAAGTATATGAATATGTTTGCGACTGCGTGGAACGGAATCTGTCTTCAATGATTTTAACTGATGCACCAGGAGCAACGGGCAAGACATTTATCACCAACTTGACCCTCGCTAAGGTTAGGGGAGATGGAGGTGTTGCTATTGCTGTAGCATCATCAGGTATTGCAGCAACATTGATACTTGGTGGTAGGACAGCCCATTCAAGATTCAAAATACCCCTCAAAGTCAATGCAGATACCCTTTGTAACATCGGTAAAAACACCAATTCCGCAATTTTACTCCAAAATCCGAAGCTTATTGTCTTGGATGAATGCCCCATGATTAGGAGGGACAGCTTTGAAGTCATTCACCGGACTCTTTGTGATGTATGCAGCAAGAATGAGGCCTTTCGGGGGTATTTTAACCATTTGTGAGGTGATATCCGTCAGCTTCTCGCAGTTGTCAAAACGCGGAAATGATGTTCATGTGGAGAATTCATGCATAAAAAAATCTTACTTATGAAGAATCGTCATCAGGTTTTAGTTGAAGAGAAGCATGCGATTGAGCAAGGGAGAAGGACGATATTCTGAACGCTTATTGGATGTTGGAGAAGACAAGATTGAGAAAAATGAAAACGATGAAACCGAATTACCTGAAGATATGATTCTGCAGCAAAACTATGGAAGAATGCATTGATTTCATCTGCCAGACATTCGAAAATCCTGCAGAACTGTTCTTGAGGGACTATAACTTGGTTCATCTCAATGAAATGATGCGAAAAATAAATTCACATGCATTTGACGGTTCCCTGGAATCATGAATGAATACTATTCCTTCAATGCCGTAAGTGAAGGAGAAGAATTCCTTGATTCGGTCGAACTCTCTGAATTGCCACCACATAAAGTGGAATTGAAGAGGTGATCTTCCATCATTTCAACGAGGAACTTGGACCCACCAAGGCTTTGCAATGGAAAGTGAATGATGGTGGGAGAAATGCAGGACGATCTCATCGTAACAAATATAAACATTGGTGCGTTTAAAAATGACGTTGTCACGATCCCAAGAATTACTCTCAATTTATCAGAAGGGGAATGTCTCCTTCTTCAGCAGTGCCAGTTCCCGATATAGTCATGCTATAAAACTCACATCAGCAACTCTTTATTACTTGGGACACTTGAGCAAATTATGTTAGCTGCGCTTCTTGGATAAACGGGCTTCTAACTTTCATGCACCTCGCTCACAGTTTAATGGTATACTTGTTAGACCTTCTGATGATTGCGATAATTTATGTGACCTCATAAGAAAGCATAAAACTCCACTCAATGTGATCAGATGTTTCACGACTTTCTTCATCTCCTCCGTGAATTACTCTGGGAGATCTTTCAAAAATCGCTCGATTCTGGAATGGTTCCAGTAGAATAGAAAAATGAAAATATTTCTCCATCTTAAAAAAGACAGAAAGAGGCGGAAGAATGGAAATTATGGGACATCTAGTCTGGCCTCAGTAGTTGGGAAGATATTGAAATCGATTGTTAACGATGTAGTTTCAGGATACTTGAAGGAAAAATAATGCCTGAGACATCTGTTGGAACTTTTCGGAGAAACAACAGGCCGGATAGACAAAGATGTTGTGTACCTCGATTTTCAGAAGTCCTCTGGCAAGGTGTCACACACGACTCTGCTTGTAAGCTAAGAGTGATGGCATTATTGGAAAGATGCCAGCATAGATAAAGCAGAGAAGAGAGGGAATAAAGGGAGCCTACTATGTTTGGCTGCCGTTGCCTAAGGGTGTTCCACATGTGTCAGTGTTATGCTGGCTTCTTTTTACGTTACATGTCAATGACTTGGGTGACAGAATTGATGGCTTTGTTTCAAAGTTTGCGGTCATCAAAAAATTACTGGATGCAGTAGAGTGTTGGTTAGTGTATAGTCATGCACTTTGTTGTAAGAAATAAAAGAATGTACTATTTACTAAATTGGAGAAAAAATCAAAAAGGGGATACGTAAAAGGACTTGAAAGTCCTTGTACAGGTTTCTCAAACTGATAATTTGCAGGTTGTGGGGGTGTTCAGGAAGGCATATGGGATGTTAGCATTCACTTCAAGAGAATCAGAACATAATCATAAGGACGTCACGTTGAGGCTTCATAAAGCACTGGTTAGGACTCGCTTGGAGTATTGTGAGCTGGTTTGAGCACCTTGTCTTATAAAGGATATACTGACATTGCAGAGGGGCTAAAGGAAGTTCACGAAAATGATTCCAGGTTTTAATGGCTTGTCGTATGAAGAGCATTTGACGGTTCTGTGCTTGGATTGAGTGGAATTCCGAAGAATGAGGGGCGACCACATTGAAAACTTGGTAGGGTTGAAATAACTCGAAAGAGTGGATCTGGAGAGAAAGTTACCTACGCTGGGAGGGTCTAGCATAGAAGTGCTTCCTTGTAGAGGAATAGGAATTTCCTTAGGAAGACACCGAAATTTGTGGAATTTGTTGTCACAGGCGGCTGTGGAGGCCAGGTCCTTATGTATATTTAAGGCAGCGGTTGATAGATTCTTCATTGATCAGGGCATGAAGAGATATAGCAAGAAGGCAGGAGATTGTAGGTGACAGGCTAAATGGATCAGCCATGACGAAATGGCGTTGGAAACTAGATGGACCAAATGGCCTAATTCAGCTGATGTATCACGTTCTAAAGAGCTTTAGCCTTATAAAAGTGAAAAGTCCCGTTCTCTTCCTCCTCTTACCATGAACACAGGTGCAGTTGGATCGAACACAATCAGTTCGGATTTGCAAATGTATTTCCACCGCGATCTTCATCAGTACAAGTAC
Organism: Hypanus sabinus; assembly: GCF_030144855.1. Classification (NCBI taxonomy): domain Eukaryota; kingdom Metazoa; phylum Chordata; class Chondrichthyes; order Myliobatiformes; family Dasyatidae; genus Hypanus; species Hypanus sabinus. Next base: position 171,642 of record NW_026781710.1, on the reverse strand, counting down.
ATCACACAGCTGTATAGTTAGTCCTCATGCTATATTCGCGTTAAATGTGTGACCGTGCGTCAGGGCGCAGCACCAATGCCCTATTCAAGTTTGCTGACAACACCACTGTCGGTTACTGAATGTGGAAGAAATTTTGTTACTGGCTAGATACTAAGGGGTTAATGAGTTTTTTTTTCACAGCAGCCTTAAACGGCTCCTGCAGGACTGCTGTAAAAGACTAACTAGCTTGAGAAGGAGTAATCAAAGCATAATCATGCGATGTTCTGTTTTTTTATAAATAGCTGAATAGTGTAATTGTCCTGTCTTCAAGGTTGTAGGCAGAAGTAGCTTCGAATAGATAAAGAAAACAGTAACCTGATTATGTATATTTTTTTTTACTGTGCTAAGACATGATTATTGAGCAAAGGAATTATCTGTTTGCATGTTGCATTTCACAAACATGCTTGGAAGCTTTTGATAACATACACTATGTCTATACAATGAGAAAAGCCAGTGTACTTGGGGAGAGTCTCGAGAACTTTGCTTTAAGAGATTGAGCTCTCTATGATATGTATCATTTCATAATAAAGACTTAAAATGCGATCTCACTTCGTGTTCGGGTAATACCTTTTCCGCAACAATCTGGCGACAAGGATGGGTTCCTCATAGTGCTCCACCGTCCTTCAAGTTAGAAGGCAATTAGTGAAACCAGCAACTGAGCAGGATTCAAAAGAAAAAAGAACCAGAGCGGAAAGAGGGGACTTAGGAAAGGCACTGGCGTCCCAGCTGAAAGGGGGGCGGACAGTAAAGGTCCTAGCAGAAAGGGGGAACTGAAAAGTAAGAAAGGCTAGCTACCGAACTGAAGATGAAGGAAAGAAGGGACCACTGCAGAGGCGCGGGCCATGGTAGCGGAGGCACTTCACCTAGTAAAAAGACCCGCTGCATTTCTTAATTGGCTGGAACAAATGTGTGAGATTTATAAACCTCTCCCGGGTGTTTTGCAAACCCTCCTGAAGTGTGCCTATGGTAGTTCCTGGGCCGCGTTGAAGGATACAGTGCAGGTCCCACTTGGGAAAATTGGAGATTGGCGACCTAATGATGATCAGGAGGGCAATGAATCTCTCGCTCACTGGTTGCAACATAGAGGCAAAGAAGCCATTATGAAGGCAGTGCAGTGGCATGGGGATCTAGGAGAAATTACTAGATGTCTGCAGAGAAAGGATGAGGGAGCTCCAGATTCTGAGCTCCTTGTCTTATAAAGGATATACTGACATTGCGGATGGCCTAAAGGAAGTTCACGAAAATGATTCCAAGATTGAATGGCTTGTCATATGAAGAGCATTTGACAGTTCTGTGCTTGGATAGAGTGGAATTCCGAAGAATGAGCGGCGACCACATTGAAGTCTACGTAAGGCTGAAATGACTCGAAAGAGTGGATCTGGAGAGAATGTTACCTACGTTAGGAAAGTCTAGCATAGAAGTGCATCCTTGTAGAGGAATGGGAATTTTGTTAGCTAGACACCGAAATTTGTGGAATTTGTTGTCACAGGCGGCTGTGGAGGCCAGGTCCTTACGTATATTTAAGGCAGCGGTTGATAGATTCTTCATTGATCAGGGCATGAAGAGATATAGCGAGAAGGCAGGAGTTTGTAGGTGAGAGGCTAAATGGACTAGCCATGACGAAATGGCGTTGGAAACTAGATGGTTCAAATGGCCCAATTCTGCTAGTACATCACGTTCTAAAGAGCTTTTGCCTTATAAAAGTGAAAAATCCCGGTCTCTTCCTCCTCTTACCATGAACACAGATGCAGTTGGATCGAATCCAATCAGTTCGGATTTGTAACGGTATCTCCACCGCGATCTTCATCAGTTCAAGTGCATCACACGGCTGTATAGTTAATCGTAATGCTATATTCCCGTTACAAGTGTGAATGTGCGTCAAGGCGCAACGCCAATGCCCTATTAAATTTTGCTGCCAACACCATCAGAGATAGAGAGGATCAGCAACTGTACATTTCTTGCTGTTACTGTTTCTCAGTGCCTGTCCTGGGCCCAGCACGTAAGTGCAATTACGAAGAAAGCACCGTGACGTCTCTTCTTCCCGAAGAGTTTCCAGAGATTCTAGAGATTTATAGTGGAGAGTATATTGACTGAATGTATCACAACGCGGAAAGAAAACGCCAATGCCCTTCAAAAAGTATTCGATACGACTCAGTCTATCATGGCCTCTTATCACTAATGGGCAGTATCTATCACCTGCGAACGCCCATCACCTTCTTTTCTCTGCTGCCATCCGGAGCTAGGTATAGGAAGTACATGACTCACACTACCAGTTTCAGGTACAGAACATTTTTTATCCCTCAACATCAGGCTACGGTGCTATGGAGCTTTGAGGATGAGTCCGTAGATTAACGAATCTCTACGGAGTTGAGGTATCTGACGGTATCTATGGTGGTATTGATCCCGAAGATCATACAGTAATGACAGTTCTTGAACCGGCCAGGGTGATACCGAAGGATGCTGCACAGTCTGTCTCATGGGAGAAGCGAAAAGCGAGCGAAAACTAATCACCAGAGGAATCATTCCTTGTTGGGCTGTGAGGCAGATTCCGCCAGCAGAATTTAGACGGTTACTTGTAACAGGAATGCCATGGATATAGTGCACTAAAAGGCCATTGGTCTGTTATGTGACAAGTTGCTTCATGTAGCTCGCCATGAAAATGCTGGTGGTGACTGAGGCATCCATTCAGAATACATTTATACTGGCCATTCGGGTTGAGCTAAAAGTGAGGACTGCAGTGGAAATATTGGAAGTTATGACAAGAGGGTAAGTTTTTTCTATGCAAAATGAATTTAAGCAGAATCTAGCTCCCAACATCTAGTTTTTAACAGCTACACAGAAATGAAAGTATTTTGATTGCGAGGGGTCAGATCGAGCCCGTGGTAATGACTACCATCCGAGAGCTATTGGAAGAATGTACCGATGCAGTTTCTATTGCATAAGTCTAAGGACTGTAGGTCCAAATGACAAATTAAATATTTTTTTATTATTGAGGAGACACTGAAAGCAGTACTTAGGGAATAAAAGGAACAACTTAAACATCAAATCATATGAGCCTAAGGGACATAAAGTGGCGAGAGGATTGGTGAGTGACAATTACAGTCTAACAGTGTTGCGTTTATGTAGCATAAAGTAGGTAATTAGACGTCTGAGAGAATGTAAGAGAGAACGAGGTGCCAAACTATTGTACATCTAACGTTATGGCAAAATCCTTTAACCTGTTCGGAGGGGTTGGAGGCTTGCGTGCCTCAATGATCCGCAGTGTTTTGTTGGCTTGATTCAGAACATTGTGCTTTGACACTTGATAAGGTCACCCATACGGTCAAAGGTAGAGGCCAGATTAAGCATAGTCCACCGGTCCCGAGTTCAGCTTACAGGTAACATCCGTGATTGATTAATATGTTTAACAGTGACTGGTTAACCGTGACGATATTATGGAAGCAGCAATTAAGAATTCTTCTAAATATTTGTACTACGTTATGGACAGAGCGAGATGGAGGACCTCATTGCTACGCCAGCGGTGTAACTCAGTAAGTCAGTCGGTATTTGGAAAAATGGAGTATTAGCGATGCTAAGGGGTATTAGATAAACGCCATCAAAGGCAGATGGGCTCAATATGAGGATTGTCCACACAATAAATGAATGATATAGTTTATTCTTTGATCTCAGTAAAACAGTTTGGGAAGGCAATGAAATGATTGGATATGAATTTAAAAGACATACAATTCACAATCAAGCAATTAGCAAAAAACAGCCAAGTAATACGTCTTCAAAAGAAAATAAGTCGTCCGGTATATTCGCCAAGATTTCCTACTTCATAACGGACTCACAAAACTAATAAGATTAACGTGTTTCAAGAAGCAAACAGCATCACGTATTGATAATTAAACCAAAAAAAAAACTGTTTTCACTGCCAAGATATCTTTAATCAAGGCAATAAACTGCAGACATTCTGTCAGGGAAAGTACTTGAACACATTGACACTGTGAAGGGACCCTGATTCATTATGAACATTCTTAAGCTCTCGAAAACATGTGCATAAACTGGACGGTTGCGTGATTTTTGACAACACACACACGCTATGCTGAAGGAACTTAGTAGGACAAGCAGTATCATTGAAAAGAGTGCAGTCGTAGTTTTGGGCCCTTTTCATAGATTCTGCCTGGCCTGCTGTGGTCCTCCAGCATTTTGAGTACGTTGATTGGATTTCCAGCATCTGCACATGTTCTCTTCTTCATGATCTTGGACATGTAGCTTGTCTTTGTACGGGCAAACCTTCGTAGAATGAAACCATACCGATCAGGTGAATCATTGGATCACCCGAAATATAAAGCGATGCTCCATTTTGAGCGTGACGTCGAGGTTGCATTTCTGAGACATTCAGACAGCAGGGTAAGTCAATTTACGTGTCAGTCCACGGATTCAAAAGTTTTCTGTGCCATATTTCCCGTCATCAGGGGAAGTGTGTTTCCAGAGTTCTTGAACCTGGAACGGGGATCCAATTCTTATATCCGGACTCTCAGAGGGCACAAGCGTGTGTTCAGTGGATGGATAGTCAGTCAATTAGTATATAATTCCACCAATGTAACAATCACACCAGCATCACCTTGTTCGTTGGCCAAGAATCCGGTTTTAATCCAAAAAGTTAAATGTACTTCTGTCGATGCAAATATCATATCAGCAAAACTTTCTTCGTTGGCGCATTCGAGGAAATTAAGATTGCTGCTCTTGTTGGAAAAACGGGCTTTTAAGGCACAGGCAGCTGCCTAGGCAGATCATCGATAGAGTTATCGGATCTGCTGGCGATTGTGGAACATGTATGTGACCTCATAACAACACATTCAATGGAACTTACGTTTTACCTACAAAGTCGTCCAATCAATATGACCAACTGTTTCACTGCTGTCATCATCTCTTCCCTGAATTTCCTCTGGGACAGTGTGTAGAAACACGTGTTGGTGCAGGTGCAGAGAAATTGCAGCATGAACCCAAACTCTTGCAGGATAAACGACGGAGAATTAGCATATCTGTCTGTATAAAAGTAATTTTGTCCCTGCCAGATCATAATGGAGACTATAAAAGTGATCCACAATAAAATGAAATTGGCTGATAGAGCGAACAGCAAAATCACTGACTTTCTCCGGTTCTCCACCTCGGAATCCTTCTTATTGTCATCGCTGTCCCGGAGTCCTCGGCGGACTCTGTTTGCCGCTATAATATTTCGGACTATTAACACATTGAGGAATAGAATTAAACCAATTGGCAATAAAGGTGTAATGATGCAATAAAACAGCTAGTAAGCTTTGCACACTGGCGAAGTAAAGTAATCTGGTCTGACAATACAGCGCTGTGGAACGTTGTTAAGAATCGCGAAAGGTTCTACTGAAAAGTAAAACGGAACACACCTTAAACAACTCCGTGTGCCTACAATCGCTACCATTATAGTGGCTGTCCTCACGGTGCAAAATCGTTCCCGCAGCTTTTGAGTACAAATTGCAATACATCGATCAATCATGAAAACCACCGTCAGCCAGACAGAACAGTCCATGACTGCGAGCCGAAGCACAAGTGTCACAGCGCAAGTCGGAGTGATGAGAAAAATGCTGGCAAAAAGATAAATATTATTGATCCGCTCGATTATCACGCCAATGATAACACCCATTAAATCAGCTGTTGCCATCGCCAGCAGGTAACGGGTGATGCATTTGGAGAGTCCGCATTTTCCACGACACAGGATCACAATCGCCTCTAAATTAACTACGAGGAAGAACTTAAGAGTTAGTTTCGAGAGCACAAAATCAGATGCATTTTACTTAATTTGCATACTAAGAATTGTTTACAGACAGAAGGGAAACCATCTTTCTAAATCCATCCCGGTTTAAACTGGCTGCGACCCACGAAGTGTTTACACAGTTTGTCTCGGTTTGCACTCATGGTTAAAGCCAAGTGGGTATCGGAGAAACAGCTGAGTCGGCAAATTTCCATCAGTGTGCAATTGGGATTCCGCTGTCCAGGGCATCTTTCACAGCGGATTGCTGACCGATGCAGCAGTCTCTGACAACTCCAGCATCGTAGCAGATGAAACTGAACGGAACATTCATACTGGGAATATAACGGTCCTCGCTGGACAGTTTCCCCCGATGTAACACAAGTTAATCTAGGAAAATGCAGGATTAAAATTCAGACCAGAAAAAAATCCAAAAGGGGAAACTGGACTGTTATATTTTCTTTGGTTATTGCTGCAATGGAAAATATATTCCGACAAAGAGTTTTCATTTGTCACATGATGGTGTAATAGTACGATGGTCCCGGGGGTAGAACACAGATCGATAGGAGTAGGCTGAGACTTAGAAGGATAAAATGCTATGGAAGGTCGGGGAACGTAAAACGTTGGAGTAAGATCAGTTATTGGAGTTGACAAAAATAGCTGTACGTCCTGAGTGAAAAAAGGATATACTTCAAACCTGATTAGACCGAAATTTCCCGTCAAACAAAACACTTATTGCAATGCATTTTACGGCGAATATCATGTCGTGCAGTAGATAGTGCAGGAAGAAATTGCACATAGACCCCAGTTACTTACTGGGGACACCAATCGCAGTCAGTACAGGATAATAAACGCTCTTTATGTATTAAATTGCTGGAAAGTCCATTTTCCGTGTGAGGCGACGCTCAGTTTTTCTGTTCCTACGACCGAAAACTACTGGAGTCTGCTTTGAGTGGCGTTTATCAAGGAGGGGACAATGTAATGCCCTGACTAATCTTAGCAGAACATTAGTCACATCAGAGACAGCCCAGTGAACAAACAATTCACGTGAGCCATTTCTAGATATTGTACAACAGTGTAATTGAAATCGTTCATGGAGAAAATCACAACAAACTATATCGATTTTCAAAAGTTTTTGTCCACGCTTTCAAAGGAGAGCCTCAGACATTCCTTCTCTATGACAGAAGATTTAAGATGCTTGTTTTTAACTTCATTCTCACGATCAAATAAGCATATTTTGTAAGAGTTGGCGCAGCCCTTTATGACTCTTAAGCTGACAAAGGAAATTTAATTAGTTTTTAATGTTAAGTTAACTAATTTGGCAGTGGATGAGAACAAGAGTGATAGTACTGAGGTGAGGTAGTTGGTTTATAAAGAAAGACAGTGTGCAGTGACACTTCCAGCAAGGAGAGACGGATGATAGGGCAAAATTGCAGGCAACGTGATAAGTTGCAATGTAAAAGGTGCAGAAAGTCCAAAACAGTGAATGCAAGAGTGAAAGTGCTTTGTTTAAACAATAAGGTAGTTGAGCTTGAGGCAGTGTAACGCATTAACAAGCATGAAGTTATGTGTGTCACGAAATCACTACTCGCTAAGAAACTTACAGCTGGGAGCTTCACGTCCAACAGTACACATTGTACCAAAAGTATAGGCAAAGGGGCTGGGGTGGTGCTATTGATAAAAAAATGTAATCAAATCACAAAAAAGAGATGACATTAGCTAAGAAGGTGCTGAATCGTGGAGGGTAGAGCGAAGGAATTACAAGGGCAAAAAGTGTTATATATAGAACCCCAAGAAGTAGTATGGTTGAGGTCTACAAATTACAAAAGGTCAATGAAAATACATGCCAACAATGTAAAAGGTGGATAGAATTCGAATAGATATTTCAGAAGTAGAAGCTAAAGACAGTCTGTCAGTATTACACTGGAGCAAACGGAATTACAGAGGCATGAGAGAGATGTTGGCCAAAATTGATTGGAAAAGAACACTGGCACGGATGACAGCTGAACCAACAATGGCTCGAAATTCTGGAAGCAATTCAGAAGGCGTAGCATATGCATAACTGAAAGAGGAAGAAGTATTCTAAAGGCAAGCGGACACAACCGTGGATAATGTGAGAAGTCTTTTCTTTCTTTCTAAATCTTTTTATTAATATTAGTAATATGGACAGAATACAGATGATATATTGATAAAGAAATTACCAACATACGCATTCCATTACATATGAAAAAAAACATACATAATAGTTACAATATAAATGAGTTTACCAAGATATAAGCCATAAGATATATGTATGGACATAGTAAATCTAAATATTTCATAATGTATAATATAAAAAAAAACAGAAAAAAGAAAGAAAAAAAAACAAAAAAAATTTATATAATGCAGAACTAGCTAATCTAATCTAATAACTATAACTAATAAGTAATATAAAAGAAAAAACAAAAGAGAAGGGAAAAAAAAGCGGACTGTTTATAATATCTCACAAAAATAAGTATTCATCAATGCCGTCACTTCCGGTCCTCTCAAAATGCATAAGCTGAAAGCTGGGAAATCAAATGAACTTGGCACAGGGTCATATTACATCATATGAAAATGTTGAATAAATGGTCTCCATAACTTTTCAAATTTAATAGAAGTCTCAAAAGTACCACTTCTAATTTTTTCTAAATTTAAACATAACATAGTTTGAGAGAACCAATTAAATACAGTGGGAGGATCAATTTCTTTCCAATTCAACAATATAGATCTTCTAGCCATCAGAGTTAGAAATGCAATCATTCGACGGGCTGAAGAAGATAAATGCAGTGAATCTAACATTGGTAAACCAAAAATTGCGGTAATAGGATGAGGTTGTAAATCAATATTCAAAACCACAGAAATAATATCAAAAATATCTTTCCAGTATTTCTCCAAAAATGAACACGACCAAAACATGTGAGTTAAAGACGCAATTTCAGAATGACATCTATCACAAATAGGACTTATATGAGAGTAAAAATGAGCTAATTTATCATTGGACATATGGGCCCTATGTCCGACCTTAAATTGTATTAGTGAATGTTTGGCACATAACGATGATGTATTAACTAATTGAAGAATTCTATCCCAATTCTCACTAGAAATACTAAAACTAAGCTCTCTTTCCCAATCCTGTTTAGTCTTATAAAGAGGCTCTGAACGTATCTTCATAATTATATTATAAAGTTTTGAAATAAGCCCGTTTTGAAAAGGGTCTAATTCAAATAAACTCTCCAAAGTATCTGAAGGCACAAAATTTGGAAACGTAGAGAGTACAGAACTTAAAAAATGTCTAATCTGTAAATATCTAAAAAAATGAAATCTCGGCAAGTTATATTTGTTGGATAATTGTTCAAAAGACATGAAACAATTATCTAAAAATAAATCAGAATATCTTAGTAATCCCTTAGTTTTCCAAGCTGAATAAGCTTGATCTATAATGGAAGGGTGAAAAGAACAATTAGATACAATAGGACTATTTAAAACGAATTGAGTCAACCCAAAAAATCTCCGAAATTGAAACCATATACGCAATGTATGTTTAACTATCGGGTTGTCAATTTGTTTCGGCAATTTAGAAAGAGCAAAAGGGAGAGAATTCCCTAAAATAGAACCCAAAGTATAAGCTGATACCGATTTAGTTTCTAAACTCACCCAACAAGGGCCAAAAGATCCACCCCCATCTTTCAACCAACATAACAAATATCTAATACTAACTGCCCAATAGTAAAATCTGAAATTAGGTAATGCTAACCCGCCTTCCTTTTTTGTCTTCTGTAAATATGTTTTACCTAACCTGGGATTTTTATACTGCCATATATATGACGATATTTTAGAGTCAACATTAGTAAAAAAAGATTTCGGGATAAAAATTGGTATCACTTGAAAAATATATAAAAACTTAGGTAAAATAACCATCTTAATAGCATTAATCCTACCTATTAGGGATAGAGACAAAGGTGACCACGAAGTAAACAAACCTTTAATCTGATCAATGAAGGGTAAAAAATTAAATCTAAATAAATCTTTATGTTTTTTTTGTGATTTTGATCCCTAAATAAGTAAAAGAGTCATTAACTAATTTAAAGGGTAAATTTCCATAAATTGGGACCCGGTTATTCAATGGAAACAATTCACTTTTATTAAGATTTAACTTATACCCAGAAAACTCACTAAATTGAGCCAATAATGATAAAACTGCTGGAATGGATTTCTCCGGGTTAGAAATGAATAGTAATAAATCATCTGCATACAAAGATAACTTATGAATATCTGTCCCACGATTAATACCCAAAATATCCTGTGATTGTCTGATGGCAATTGCCAAAGGTTCTAAGGCAATGTTAAATAGTAATGGACTAAGAGGACATCCCTGTCTAGTGCCCCGAAATAGGCGAAAAAAGGGAGATCTTTGATTATTGGTAAACACTGAGGCTACTGGAGTATGATAAATCAATTTAATCCATGATATAAATATCGGACTAAAATTAAACTTCTCCAACACATTAAATAAGTAAGGCCATTCAACTCTGTCAAATGCTTTCTCCGCATCTAATGAAATCACGCATTCTGAAGTATCATGTGAGGGAGTATAAACAATATTCAAGAATCTCCTAATGTTAAAAAAAGAATAACGATTTTTAATAAAGCCAGTTTGATCATCTGAAATAATTTTGGGTAATACCTTCTCCAATCTAGATGCCAGTAACTTAGAAAAAATCTTGGAGTCTACATTCAATAAAGATATAGGTCTATAAGAAGCACAATTAGTAGGGTCTTTATCTTTCTTCAATATTAGAGAAATGGAAGCTCTATAAAAAGATTGTGGCAAATTCCCTAATCTAATGGCCTCCTCAAAAACCTTACCTAACCAAGGGGAAAGAGTAGCGGAAAAAAATTTAAAAAATTCAACTGTATAACCATCTGGACCTGGTGCTTTCCCAGAATTCATTGAGGAAATAGCCCCCTTAATTTCTACATCCGTAATAGGAGTATCCAATATCAAAAGATCATCAGATGATAAACTTGGAAAATTTAATTTTCCAAGAAAATCAGACATGGTATTATAATCTTGAGGAAATTCAGATTGATACAGGGAGGTATAGAAATCTTGAAATGCCTTATTTATCTCATCATGATTAACTGTCAGATTCCCATTCTGCTGACCAATCTTAGTGATTTGACGCTTAACCAGAGCATTCTTCAATTGACTAGCTAACAGTTTACCAGATTTATCACTATGTATATAAAAATCAGATTTAATTTTCATTAATTGATTTTCAATCGAGGATGTAAGTAATAAACTATGTTCCATTTGAAGTTCAACCCTTTGTTTGTAAAGCTCCTTACTAGGAGCAATCGAATATTTCTTATCAATCTCTTTAATTTTATCAACCAATAAAAGAGTTTCCATCTTGATACGTTTCCTCAAACCAACAGAATAAGAAATAATATGTCCACGTATATAAGCTTTAAAAGTGTCCCAAAGTGTTCCGCAGGAAATATCATCTGTAGAATTAGTTGAGAAGAAGAAGTCGATCTGCTCCTCCATAAATTTAATAAAGTCAGAGTCTTGCAACAAGGTAGAGTCAAATCGCCATTGTCTAGCATTAGAAGCTGTATCCGTAAATTTCATAGAAAGTAATAACGGAGCATGATCAGAGATAGCTATAATATCATAGTTACAACCGATTACCAACGGAATAAAACAAGAGTCTACAAAAAAATAATCAATTCTTGAATAAGAGTGATAAACATGTGAGAAAAAAGAAAACTCTTTGTCATTAGGATACCGGAATCTCCAAATATCAAAAACTCCATTGTCAGTCAAAAAAGAGTTAATACAAGTGGCCGACTTATTAGGTAAAGTCTGAATAGATAAAGATTTATCCATCAGAGGATTTAAACAACAATTATAGTCACCACCCATTATTAACTTATATTCGTTTAAATTGGGTAAAGAAGTAAATAAAGACTTAAAAAAGTCATGACAATCCACATTTGGAGCATAAACATTAACCAAAGCAACCTTTTTATTACAAAGTAAACCCGTAATTAACAAAAATCTGCCATTCGGATCTGAAAAAATATCATGTTGAACAAATGAAATAGAGGAGTCAATAAAAATTGAAACTCCTTTTACTTTAGCATTTGAATTTGCGTGATACTGTTGACCCCGCCAAAATCTAAAAAAACGAAATTTGTCCTCCCTCCTCACATGAGTTTCTTGTACAAAAATGATATGAGCATTAAGTCTTTGGAATACTTTGAAAATCTTCTTTCGTTTAATTGGATGATTTAAACCATTAGTATTCCAAGACACAAAATTAATGGTCTGAGCCATAATTCTATAATCAACCCTTTGGTATAGAAAGGGTTAACCAACTTAGAAACTCATGTACCCGGAAGAGGAACAAAAGTAGTGAGAAGACCCGGAAGTGACGACAACACAGACATATTTGAAGTTCAAAAACAGCCCGAATAAAAAAACTAACACAAACTGGTACAAAAAAAAATAGAATTAGAAAACAGACCATCCCCCCACCCCCCGAGAAAAAGAGAAAAAGCCAAAATATGACTTAAAAAGAGAAAAAGTAAGACTAATCCTACCCCCATGTCAGCTGAAGAACACTCCATATAAAAAGGATATATATAAAAGAATCACCCCAACTTTAAAAATAAAATCGCTATAATAAAAACCATATTTCTAAGTATAGTTAGTTGTAAAAAGAATAAAAATATAATCACTAAAAAACAATTACAACTCGGGCTCTGGCCCAGACAAAACAAAAAATATTTAAGCTAAGATAAGCGATGCATTGTACGGAAGAAACGCGAAAAATATAAACATAATGCCATCTTAAGCAAAACCAAAAATCTTTTCCAAAAAACCACCATCTTAATCAAGGAAAAATTTACCTTCAAAGAATTAAAAATTAACTTCGAAGGAACAAAGTTAATAGACAAGTATGTAGTTAAATGATTAAAGTGTATAAGGCAAAACAATTAACATGACGCAAACACACTTTAACTTGAGTTTAAAGTGTAGGATGAACCTACACCAATAACCAGATTATAATTCTGGTTTAAGAGATCGAGAACCATCTTACACGATCAGAATCATTCATTTATTAAAGACTGGTGTCTGTACCAGTAGGAAAGTTCTCCTCCAGATATTTTCTCGCTTCTGAAGTTGAAAGGAAAACTTGTCGTGGAGCATTCGACGGAGAAATTCGAAGCTTCGCAGGGTATAGAAGCGCAGGTTTCAGATTTTTCTCATAACATTCAGCCATCAACGGTTTAAAAAGAAGCCTTCTTTTTAAAAGATCTGAACTAAAATCTTCGATCAGGCGGAAGCAAAAATCTTTGATTTTAATCATTCCTACCCGACGAGCTGCTCTTATAACTTGATTTTTGTCATGTACATAATGGAACCGGACAATTACCACCGAAGGTTTGTCTGTAACACTCGGTGATCGACGCCGAATTCTATGTGCCCGATCCAATAAAGGGGGGTTATTCGGGAAAATCGTCGGAAACGCTTCTTTTAAAAGTTGAGCAAAATATTTCGAAGGGTCATCTTTTCCTATGCCGTCTGGAAGACCAAGTATACGTAAGTTCTGTCTTCTGGACCGATTCTCAAAATCGTCACTCTTGGCTTTAAGGGCTTCCATCAGCTTAATGGACGAAATTAAATCCTGTTGCAGTCTTCCAATAGTCAAATCTCGCTTCCGAGCTTCTTCTTGCAGAGACGCAATAAGAGCTTGTTGCTGTTTAATTACTAAATCCGTCTTAACCATGTACTCTTGAAAAGCCTTTATATCTTCTTTAAAAATTGTTGTAGTTCAGCAAATTCTTTATCCAAAACCTCCATAAACAATTCAAAAGTTAATTGTGTTTGTTGTGTCGGAGCCTGCTTTTTTTCCGTTACCGTTCGGATTACGTCCGGGATCCCGTCCCTTAGACCTGAGAGACATTTCTGTTTGCATATCTTCAAAAGTTCACAACAAACTCTTGGCAGTAAATCCAAAAAAAAAGAATAAAGAAACTTTCGGTATAGGTAAAAATAAGCTGAATAAGGGTGATCAAAGGTTAAAAAAAGTAAAGGTTATGGAGCGAATCCAAAACGGTACTCACTCCATGAGCGTCTCCAGCTGACTCAATGTGAGAAGTCAAAGCCATCATGAATGCAGAAGAGATACCATTTAATACAGTAAAAAAGTGGGAAGTCAGAGTATTAAGATGCTGTTAAAAACTGACAGAAGGCAACTAAAATGTCATGGTAAAGAAAAAATACGAAAGGAGGCGACCAATAATATGAAAGAGGATACGAGTTTCAGGTATGAAGGTTCCTTCAGATACATAAAGTTTAAGAGTCACTTTAGAACAAACGTGGCAAAACTGGAGAGTGTTCAAAGGAAGTTCACGAAAATGATTCCAGGTTTGAACGGCTTTTCATATGAAGAGAGTTTGTTGGCCATTGGCCTGTATTCACTCGATTTCAGATTAATGAGAGGTGACCTCATTCAAACCATCTAATGTTGAACGGCCTCGATAGAGTGAATGTGAAGCAGTCGTTGCCAATGGTAGGACAGTCTTCGTCCTATCAGAACGGAGATGAAAGGGAATTTCGTTAGGAAGAAAACGGAAGTTGTGTACGTTATGTAAAGCAGAGCTTGATTGGTCGGGGCATGAAGGGATACGAGAGAACGCAAGAGATTGAGGATGAGTGTGCAAATGGACCAGCTATGACGAAATGGCGTATGGGCCTCGATGGACCAAATGGCCCAATTCTACCCGTTTCACATTGTAAAGTCTGATAGAAGTGAAAAGTCTCGGTTCCGAGTGTGGTATTCTGTTCAGCGTATATTTGTATGTATATGTAAGGCATTTGTACGTAGATTTAAGGCAGAGGTTGATAGAGTCCTGTTACGAATGTGCCGCAACTATGAGGGGCCGAAGGGTACACAGTTGCCCCCTCCTTTTTGAGAATCGCAAGATCGCTAATAATTCGGGTCTGGGACCTAGGAAATGAGAGATAATCCACAAGGTTTGGAATGTGTCCTGGCCTCAGTGGAACCAAACCACTAATAACGACCATTGTCTCTTGAAGACGGAATTGTGTATTGAGTACTGTACTATTCATTGAAGCCCTCTGGGGATGACCAGAGTGGTCTGGTTGAGGGATTACATCATCCTAACCTGACTGACATCTGAGACCCCGTGAGTAAGGATAAAAGAGGGTCTGGGAAACAACCGCTTTAGACGCACCAGGAGAAACGCTAGAAATCCCGTGACAGCGTTTAATAGCGACAGCCGGTGGAGGGCTCGTGTGTGTCCCCTTGGCTGGGATTGGCGGCCTCACCACGGAAGAACGGCTTTAGCTAAAGGAGAAGCCACAAGTGAACGGCCACACCAACGGGACTCCCGACGGATCGAAATCATAAAATGAAAGCCGTTTTGGGAGATTTTTCTCCCAAAAATCTCCAACCATTGAAAGCCCAGCGCACCCAAAGGCTCCAGCCTGCATGAACTGAGTGACTTTTATATTTCCATCGGACAATACATTTATCCCCTAGACAACGATAGAGCTTATTTCTTACTGAATATTATTATACGCACACTTTTAGATTTAGTATTGACGACATATATTATCTGTATATTTGCATTGATAATATTTTTGTGTATTTTTACCAATAAATACTTTTAAAAATAGTATCATCAGACTTCAATCAACCTCTCTATCTTTACTGGTAAGTGACCCAGTCACGGGGTTCGTAACAGTCCTTATTGGCCAGGGTATGAAAGGATAGGGGTAAAGAACGGGAGATTGGGGCTGAGAAAAAAATGCATCAGTCGTGATGAAATGGCGGAGCAGACTCCGTGGGACAAATTGCCAAATTCTGCACCTATTCCTTACGGTCATGCCATCATAAAGGACTTCCTGGATGCAGATTAGTCACACTTCCCTTTTGTGTTCAGGTGAGTTAGGTGCGACAAGTATAGATCATTTAAACTTAAAGGAAATTATTAAAAGGCTAGTAGATATCTGTACCATAAAATGCTGATTTCAATTTCTCGCAGCCTCATTACTTCTGCAGAAAACTCAGCAGGGCCTGAATATCTTATTTCCGGTTTCGTTATATTTCAGATATGTCCATCTTTAACATTTTGACAACAACGCCCCACACCTTGATAACGCTTCCATGAAGTACTGTGCGACCAGTCCTTCGTGTCGTCTGGTTCCAATCCCACATTGAGGTTCTCTTAAAAGAGTGAAATATCCCTTCCCTTTCCCTTCGTACCATGAAAAAGAGTATTTCAACACCGAGCGCTGTCAGTTCTGATTGGCAAAAATATCTGCTCCACGATCTGCATCAGCAAGTGTGCACCACAGGTATTGGATGAGGACTGGGCCACCACGGGTAAAGCTCTCTCCAACGCTGAACACTTCTATACGAAACGTTGCAGCAGGAAATCTCCAACGTCCAGGAAATGCTGTCCTTTCTCAGCTGCCATCATGAAGAATGTACCAGAGCTGCAGGACTTACACCCAGAGTTAAGGAATAGTTATTACCCATCGTTCTGTGGGCTATAATCTTTTGGAGTTATAGCCCACAGACTTCGCAAATAAATCTGTAGATCGTAGAATCAGTACAGAGTTGAAATTCCTGAGGTTATTCACGCCGGTAATGGTCCTGGTGGCTGCCTCATAATTATTTGAGATTTGAGGCCAATTGGTGTAGTGTTGTCAGCAAATGTAATTAGCAGATTGTAGCTGTGTGTGGCGACACAGTCATGGGTATACAGAGAACAAGAGAGGAGCCTTAAGACAGGGCCCTGAGGGGTACCTGTGTTGAGGGTCAGAGAGGCAGAGGTGAGGAAGCCTACTGTTACAACCTGCCGGCGATCTGACGGGAGGTGTACAATCCAGCTGCACAAACCTACACAAGTGGTTTTGAAATGAGACAAAAATGTCAAAGTCGCTTGCAACGTTTTCCACAAAGTTGCGAAGAAAGAGCGAGCGATAAGATAGAGTCATTAATATTATTTGCTGCATGAGAGTTATGTTAAAAAGTAGTGCACAGTTTGAAAGTAAGAGACTGCACGTATTCGTGCTGAAAGACGGGACATTATTGAGCGGCATCGTCAACTACTTCTGTCTGAACATCAACGCTTTCCTGTTGGTAAGATCACATTATATTCCTGTTGTATCAGTTTAATTTCCATGACCTTCACCAAAATTTTTCACTTTATAATGGACTCCTAAAGAATGAATAGCACTAAAGTGTTGTATGGAGCAAATAACATTATATGTGGCTAAAAAAAATAAAAAATAAACTTCAGCGCTCTATTCGCTGCCAACATACTTATGGCTAACGTTACTAACCATTTCAATGGCTGTGCAGAAACATAAATAACTGTTCTATTATCCCATAGACACATAATGTACATAAATGCAATTTTATCATGATATACGTGAGAAAATCCAAGATTCGTCTGATCAAAAGTTCAAGTACAATTTTCGTCATAATATTAAACACAAAGCCTCTGATGTCAACAAAGATAGTAAGCCTTCAAAGCAAACCCAAGCTGACCGTAAATTTGTAGAAAGACGATTATGAGGCAGAAGCGAAAACACAAACAGAAGAACAGAAGGTGGGTAACAACTATAAAGAGAGAGCCAGTGAGAGAGAGAGAGAGAGAGAGAGAGAGAGAGAGAGAGAGAGAGAGAGAGAGAGAGAGAGAGAGAGAGAGAGAAGAGAGAGAGAGAGAGAGAGAGAGAGAGAGAGAGAGAGAGAGAGAGAGAGAGAGAGAGAGAGAGAGAGAGAGAGAGAACAAATTAACTACATGATCTAAAGCCTATCTCCATGTCATAAATACTGAAAATTCTAGCATCACCTCGGTACGATCTATCCTTATCTTTACGTCATATTTTACACTCTTCTTTTTCATAATGGAAGCGATACCATAAAGCAACAACATTGCAGGCTTGAGAATTTGGCAAATCAGCAATAGATATTGCTCGATTAAAAGTGAACGAAGGTGGTGAAGTGAGTCAAAAATATTTCAGCCGCCTGGAACACTTTCTGCAGATTTGCGAAGAGAAAATAAGAGATAACCCGGAGTCAATAAAGCCATTTGGCGCCTAATAGCAAATGGTAAACCCAGAGTCCCAGTTAGCAAGTAAGAGACTGCACGTGTTCGTGATAAATGACCGAACAGGGTTGACATAAACACTTTTTGTGGTAAGGGTTCATTGCATGCCTCATGTTGAAATTTTGTTTCAATAATCTTCACCACGGTTTGCTACTTTATAATGGACTCACACAAGAAGTAGCACTGAAGCTTGTCTTGAAGCAAAGAACATTACGCATGACTGAATAAAATCTTGAACTGCTTTTCACTGCCCATTTATATTTAACCAACGCATATGTACTGCAGACATTCTCGGAAAGGAAAGCACTTGAAACACATGCACACTGTGAGGAAACCCCGGTTCAATGTCAACACTCAGACGCTCTTGAAAATAGACGCAGAAATTGTAGGCCTGAATGGTGCGGATGGGAGCACTGAGCATCGGAGTCCATTGTAAGAAAAGTTTCCTGCCGGTGCTTCGCTTTCCGCCCATAGTCCAACGACCGACGTTTTAGGAGGTTAATTGGGGATTACAAGATCTTCAGTGAAGAAGCTAGGCTGTTATCAGCGGATTGCTCCTCGGTGCGGTTCTTTTGAGCCGCAAGAGCCTGATCCGTGGTGTATCTCTGACCTGTAGGAATTCTGCAGAGGGGCCGATGCTAACTAAAATATAACTTTACGAGGCTGTGCGGCAACGGAAATATCTGCTAAATTATCCAACAACAACACACACACAAAATGCTGGTGGAACACAGCAGGCCAGGCAGCATCTATAGGGAGAAGCGCTGTCGATGTTTCGGGCCGAGACCCTTCGTCAGGACTGAATTTCCAGCATCTGCAGATTTCCTCGTGTTTGCTCGCTAAATCGCTCGCTGGCACATGATGTACATTTATGCATTTATGCCACGAAATATGTGTAAATAGACGGTTCGGTACCCTGCAGAAGAAAGAACAATTCTCGGCAGAATATTAAAGACGGACTGCCCTGAAATATATAAAAAAACAGCTCGATTCCCAGCAAACAGAATTCTACCGTGTAAATCTGTAGAAGCTGGAATGCGAGGGAGAAGTGAAAGGACAAAGAAAAGAACAGAGGTGAGTTAACAACTGGAGAGAGAGAGAGAGAGAGAGAGAGAGAGAGAGAGAGAGAGAGAGAGAGAGAGAGAGAGAGAGAGAGAGAGAGAGAGAGAGAGAGAGAGAGAGAGAGAGAGAGAGAGAGAGAGAGAGAGAGAGAGAGAGAAGAGGAAATTAACTGTTCTAGCCGAAGTCAAATTGTCAGGTATAAGGCATTAAGTTCTTGCACAGCTTTCCATTTGCTCTATTCAAGTGAATACGGTAATCCTTAAAATTCCAACATCATCTTGGAACGAATTACAGTGACCATTATTTTAATGGAAATATAAAGAAAATAGGCGATTGAACTATGGAATACAATCGTCCATGTTACAACGTCACCGAAAATAGGACCATAATTTGGGACAATTATCAAAACTGTACTCGTTTGCTCCATTCAAGGGATTACGGGTGCTGCCCTTGTTGAAAAATAGGCTTTTTACCTTCACGCACCTGGCTGCATAGATATATCACAGATTTATCAGACCTGTTGCAGCTATGAAGGACCCTGGTCAGACCCCACTTGGAGTACTGTGCTCAGTTCTGGTCACGTCACGACAAGAAGGATGTGGAAGTCATAGAAAGGGTGCAGAGGAGATTAACTAGGATGTTGCCTGGATTGGGGAGCATGCCTTATGAGAACAGGTTGAGTGAACTCAGTCTTTTCTCCTTCAGGCGAAGGAGGACGAGAGAAGACCTGATAGAGGTGTAAAAGATGATGAGGGTCATTGATCGCGTGGATTGTCAGAGGCTTTATCCCAGGGCTGAAATGCTTGCCAGAAGAGGACACAGGTTTAAGGTGCTGGGAGTAGGTACAGAGGAGATGTCAAGGGTAAGTTTTTTACTCAGAGACTGGTGAGTGTGTGGAATGGGCTGTCGGCAACGGTGGTGGAGGTGGATACGATAGGGTCTTTTAAAAGACTTTTGGATAGGTACGCGGAGCTTATTAAAATAGAGGGCTATATGTAACCCTAGTAATTTCTAAGGTAATGACATGTTCGGGACAACTTTATGGGCTGAAGGGCCTGTTTTGTGCTGTAGGTTTTCTATGTTTCTATGTTTCTACTGATGTTTGAGAAAATGTATGTGACCCCTTAAGTAAACATGCAATTCAATTCACGTTTTGTCTACAAAGTCGGCAAATCAATGCAACCAGACGTTTCACTCCTTTCTTTATCTCTTCCCTGAATTTCCTCTGGGACAGTGTGTAGATACACGTGTTGGTGCAGGTGCAGAGAAATTGAAACATGAACCCAAACTCTTGCAAGATAAACAACGGAGAATTGAGATATCTGTCCGTGTAACGGTAATTTTGAGCTTGCCAGGACAGAGAAGAGACTATAAAGGGGATCCACAATAGAATGAAATTGGCTGATAGAGCGAACAGCAAAATCATTGACCTTCTCCGGTTCTCCACCTCTGAATCCTTCTTATTGTCACTGTTGGTCTGGAGTCCTTGGCGGACAAAGTTCGCCTTTATGATACGTCTGACTGTTAAAATGTTGAACAATAGAATTAAACCGATAGGCAATAAAGGGGTAATGATACTATTGAACACCTGGTAAGCTTTCCACACTGGTGACGTATAGTAATCTGCGCTACCAATACAGTGCCATGGAACGTTATTAATACTCGCGGAATGATCTATTGCAAAGTAAAATGGAGAACACCTTAAACAGCTCCCTATGCCCACATTCACTACAACTATAGTCGCCGTCCTCTCGGTGCAAAATCGCTTCCGCAGATTTTGGCTACAAATTGCAATACATCGATCACATGTGAAAGCCACCGTCAGCCAGACAGAACAGTCCGTGGCTGCGAGCCTCAAGACAACTGACATAGCACAAATCGGACTGATGAACAAAAATCTCCCATAAACATAAATATGATTGATCCGCTCCAATATAACACCAATGATAACGCCCAGTAAATCAGCTGCTGCCATCGCCACCAGGTAACGGGTGATGCATTTGGAGAGTCCGCATTTTCCACGACGCAGGATCACAATCGCCATTAAATTAACTGCAACGAAAACATAGGAGTTGGTTTGAAGCGCACAAAATGCGATTAATTTTACTGCTTTGCATACAAAGAATGTTTTAATGACTGAAAGGAAACGATGCTTTTAACTGCAGGGAGGATCTGAGTAACAGCTGAGTCAGAAAAGCTCCAGCAGTTGGCAACGGGATTCCGCAATCCACGGCATCTTTAACAGAGGAGAACTGATCAACCCAGCCATCTCGATTAGGTCCAGCTTTTCAGCCGATAAAGCTGAACGGAGCATGGATAGTGTTGATATAATGGGCCCAGAGAGACCGCTTCCTCCGACGCAGGAAGTCTCAGTCCAGGAACATGCAGCATTAAAATTAAGATGATTTAAAAAAAAACAAGAAGTCCAAATGGACAGCATACTTCCTTTCGTTAATGTTGCAATTGAAAAGGTAATTACAAAAAGTACATTGAAAATGAGTTCTCATTTTTTGCATAATGTGTGTTGAAGAATTATGGTTCCGGTGCGTATTGATGGAGGTAGGTAGTTTATATGGTGTCGGGACAAGATGGGCTGAAGGATCTGTGGCTGTGCTGTACCGTTCAATGACTCCAACTATGTTTCGCGCATAAACCGGAATGCTCGAGAACATGTGGTGACAGTGAAGTCTGCTTTTCACTGCGATAAAGCTTCAGTTTTGGTCATTGATACCAATTTAGACTTAAAACGATATTTACATTCATGCTTCGGAAGGTCGGGAAAGGTAAATTGCTGGAACTACATCAATATTAGTGGAAACTCTGCTGTTACCGTTGACAACGAAATGAGAAATAAGGCACGGCCTTAAGAAGAAAGACACGTTTCAGTTGATAAAGAAACAAGTATTAAAGAAACTCCGGGAAAAGAAAGAAACACATGTTTCAAAGCAGATCAGACTGAAATCCCTCGTAATGGTCTATCTGTCCTGGGTTTTACAGCAAATATAATGCAGGGAAGCAGATGGAGCAAGAAGGAATTATGATCATACTCTAGGTACTTACTGGGGATACCAATCGCAGTCAGTAAAGGATAATAAACCATTTCTATGTAGTAAATTGCTGGGTATTCCATTTTCCGAGTGAAGTGATGATCAAGTTAAAAAGCTCATTCTCCTACTGACGAAAATGACTGATGATTGATTTGAAAACTTTTATAAAGGGGAGGATACAGCATTCCCTAAACTAATCTTACCAGCTTATTGTTCACATTAGAGACAGCCCAGTGAACAAACAATTAACGGAAGCTACTTATGTAAGTTGTGTCACAGTGCAATGGAAATCGCCTATCGAGGAGATAACAACAAAATACATTTTCTTTTCTTTAATCTTTTGTTCAACCTTTCAAAAGAGATTGTCAGACATTCCTTATGAATTACACTACATTTAAGATGTTTATATGGAAAATTACACAATAGCCAATAGGTGCAGAAGTAGACCATTCGGCCCTTCCAGCCTGCACCGCCATTTTGAGATCATGGCTGATCATCTACTATTAATACCCGGTTCCTGCCTTGTCCCCATATCCCTTGATTCCCCTATCCATAAGATACTTATCTAGCTCCTTCTTGAAAGCATTCAGAGAATTGACCTCCACAGTCTTCCGAGGCAGTGCATTCCAGACCACCACAACTCTCTGGAAGAAGAAGTTTTTCCTTAACTCTGTTCTAAACGACCTACCCCTTATTCTCAAACCATGCCCTCTGGTACAGGACTCCCCGGCATCTGGAACATATTTCTTGCCTCTATCTTGTCCAATCCCTTCATAATCTTATATGTCGCAATCAGATCCCCTCTCAATCTCCTTAATTCAGGTGTGTACAAGCCCAGTCTCTCTAACCTCTCTGCGTAAGACAATCCTGACATCCCAGGAATTAACCTCGTGAATCTACGGTGCACTTCCTCTATAGGCAGGATGTCCTTCCTTAACCCTAGAGACCAAAAACTGTGCACAATACTCCAGGTGTGGTCTCACCAGGGCCCTGTACAAATGCAAAAGGATTTCCTTTCTCTTGGCCATAAGTGTTATTCCTTTTCTTTGTCTTTTTATAGATCTGCTGTCTCTGTGTCTACGTTATGTGCCCAGGCTGCCTGTCGCTAGAGACAGGAAGGTGCGGGCTGGTAACCATTAGTGGTTAGAAAGTTACTTGGATAAAAGTTGTTAGATCTTTGAAAGTATTTGGATAAAATGTTGTCTCACACGATTGTTTCCCTCCGGCATTAAGTGGATTATAGTGGATCAATTCATCAATGAATTTTAAGTACAGTTTTGTTTCGTTCTCCACTTCGTTAAGTATCTTCATTTTTACCGCATTTTATTCATTATTTTACTAATACTGCGCTTTAGAGCCTATAACACGGGTGAAGTGCCTCATTTATTTGCGAATAGATTTTGCTCCTCTATCAGGAAAGAACAGGCATAAGTTTTAAAATATTTTCGTTACATGATGAAGAACCGTCCTTCCTCCTCCGACTCCAGACAGCCGTTTCCTTTTCTACTTATCAGTTTAACCCTCACTCTATCAGACTCTTGTTCTTCGCACACGTGTAGAGCTCTTTGTTTTGCGGTGATCATAACTGCAAACAGTGCTCCAGCTGTGTCACGGTCCAGCCAATGTTTTATAAAGCTATGATGTCACATCCTGTCTCTTATCCTGTGCCACGACCGATGAAATGTGACACCGTAACGAAGTGGGTTCCAGAACGCTTTACAGTACCAACAACCTGGGTTCAATTCACGCCGCTCTCTGTCAGGAGCTTGCACATTCTCTGCATGAACTCGGGGGTTTCCTCCGGGTGCTCCAGTTTCCTCCTACAGTCCAAAGAAGCAGTGGTTGGTTGACTGTAGTGTCATTGTAAATTGTCCCGTGATTAGGTTAGGGTAGAATCGGGGGTTGCTGGGCGGCGCCGCACGAAGGGCCAGAAGGGCCAATTCCACACAATATCCCAATAACAGACAAACAAACAAATAAATAAAAATCGGAGAAATCTCATGCGCCTTGCTTAGCACCCTTCCGATCTGTGATGCCACTTTCGAAGATCTACTGTGATACCCCAAGGTGTCTGTGTTCGTTAGTTCTCCACGGGGCCCTCGCACGTACAGTATATGCCTGGTCTTATTTACTCTCCCGCAATCCATCACTTCAAACATAAGTATTACATTCCACATACCATCGCTGCTTGATATCATATTTTGGCCACTAACAATTGCGCCCACTATTTACAGGATGGCACTGCTTTTTAAAAACACAGATAAGTTTATAAAGATAGGAGCAGAACCAGGCCGTTTGGTCTATCAAGTCTGCTCCCCCATTCCATTATGGTTGTTTTACTGCCCTTCCTCAACCTCATTCTCCTTTCTTCTTCCCGTAATCTTTGACGCCCTGACGAGTCAAGAACCTATCGCCCTAACTTTCAAATATCCACAATAATTTCGGCCTCCCCAGCCATCTGTACCAGTGAATTCCACAGCTTTGCCACCCTGTAGCTAAAGAAATTCCTTCTCATTCCTCGTCCTAACTGGATGTACTCAAGTTCTGAGGCTATGCACTCAGGCCCTGAACTCATGTACTATAGAAAACCCCCTCACTACCTACTCTCGACGTAGGCCTTTTGATATTCGACAGCTTTCGATGAGATCCGCTTCGTTCTTATAAACTCAGACGAGCACTGGCCCACAGCTATCAAACTCTCGTTCTGATCTTTTCGTACCCGAAATCATTCTCGCGAGCCTCCTCTGAACCCTCTGCAATGTCAGCACTCCCTTTCTTAGAGAAGCGCAACAAAACTGTTTCCAATAGTCCAAGCGCGGACTGACCAATGATTGATAAAGCTGAACATTAGACATTGCTTCCATATCCTAGTTCTCTCGAAAAGATAGCTAACATTGCATTTGCCTTGGAGACCAACGACTTAATTTTTAAATTAAGCTTCAGGAAATCCTTCAAGAAAACTCGGGTCCATTTTCACATCTGATTTCTGGATTTGCTCCCTATTTAGAAAATTGCCTATGCCTTTATTTCTTCCGCTCAGGTGCATGACTATGCTCATGCCTACAGTATATTTCATTTTCCTCTTCTTTGTGCATTCTCCCAAAACGTGTAAGTCCTTCTGTAGACTCCCTGCTTCCTCAGAACTACCTTTAACTCCAAAGTCCTTTCCAATCCCGGAAATCTGTTCACAAAGGCATAACAATCATATAATCATTATATTGTAAAAAGAAGCGGCCCCAACACCGAACCCTGTGCCACATTACTAATGACCGAGAACCAACCAGCACTCTGTGCCTCTGGCCAATCAACCAATATTCAAACCTGACTAGTATCTTTTCTGTAATTCCAAGTTTAGCAACCTCACTTGCCGCACCTCGCCAAACGCCACGTTAAAATGCAAGCAAGCAGGGGACACTGATTCTCCTTTGTCTAACATGCATGCTGTTTCCTCAAGCATTCCAGCAGAAAAAAATTCAGCTTAAGGAAACCATCGTCATTTCGGCCTGTTTTATCACGCGTCCCCGAACTGGTTATGAATAATGGGCACCAATATCTCACTAGCTACTGATGTCCTGCTAACTGGCCAATGATTTTCCGTCCCATTGTAAAGACTGGAATAACGTTTGCAGTTTTCCATTCCTCAGGAAACTTACAAATCCCACATTCCTATCTAAGTCATAATATAGAGGAGAATTATCAAGCGTTCCAACACTGATCCTGGAGGTACATCACTGGTCACTGGTCTCTGATTGAGTCCTGGCGCAAGATTTTCACACAAACTCAATTCAATTTTCACACAAATTCACTGGCAATTGATTTCTTTATAAAGATGTTGTTCGACGCCCTGAGCTCCTCCAGCTGTTTATGTTTGCATTGCCGTGGTCAATACGCTTATTGTCCTAATTGAAATATTCTGTCAAGTTACTAAGAGAGGACTTCTCATGGACAAAACCCTGCTGACTTTCCCAATCGTTCATTGCTTCCAATCCTGCTTCTAAATTTCCAGATCGGATTTCAGGCTAACTTCCATAGCAGCACTGAAAAGGTAGTGTTCTTCTGAGAGTGATATACTGAATAGGAACATGCTGTGCGTTCAAAGGTCAGAGTTCAACGATCAAAATTGAAAGTACATTTATTATCAAAGTATGTATGTATTATACAACCTTGAGGTTCGTCTCCTTACGGAGAGCCACTAAACAAGAAACCTAAAAGAACACTCAGTGTGGGGAGAGGGAGAGGGAGAAAGCAAATCGTGCAAAAATGGGATGTAGAACGAAAGTGGGGTTTCAGGCATGAAGCTCGGAGCAGCTGGAGCTGGCCCACGGCATCCGTCTGAGTTCAACAGAGCGGAGTAGACTTCCTGGAGCCTGCAGACTCGGAACCCGCAGCAGCCGGAGGAATCCAACAGACTCAACCTCAGTGCAACGAAGAGCGGAGTAAAAGTCGTCATCAAAGCACGTGTCGTCGGAATTCAGAGTTCAGTTCCTAGCTCCTTTGTAAGTCTCCTTGTATGTCTGGGTATCCGCCCACATTCCAAAGCCCGAACGGTTAGTAGGGTAACAGGTAAATTATCCCATGATGACGTTTAAATTGGTGGATTTCTGGCCGGTGCAGTTTGTAGGGCCAGAAGGGCCTGATCTTTAAATAATCTGTATCTTTGAATTGTGGGTGTGTCTGAATTGTGAGGTGTCACTGATACGTAACTTCCTGGAGTTGTGCGGAGACACATATAACTGCTATATTATCCTAAAAACACATAATGTACATTCATGCATTTTTATCAGGGAAGTCGTGGAAATTTAAGATTGGTCACACTGCTGAAGAACGTTTCTCGACATGATATTGAAGGGAAACTCCTCTGAAATAAAGAAAGTTAGTTTGTCTCCCAGCCAACACAATCTAACAGAGTGAACCTGTAGAAAGTGGAATCTGAAACAGAAACGAAAACGAAAAGAACCCCCCCACCCTCCAGACAAAACAGAAGGTGAGGAAACAACTGTGAAGAAAGAGAGAGGGAGAGGGAGAGGGAGAGGGAATTAACTGCTCTGGTTGAAGACCCGTCTTCAGGTCCCAGGTCTTCGACACAGCTTTCCATGTTAAAACATTCCAAAGAAGACAATCGTCCTGAAAATTTCAGAATCAGCTCGGTACGAATCTCAGTGACCTTAATCGATTGATAGATTCGGTGATAAGCCGTTAATTAAAAACATGTTGTTTTGAAGGAAATATAACGAAAAATATGCCATAAACATGGGAAACAAACGTACATGTTACAAAGTCGCGGAGATGCCCCCACATTTGATTATGATTATGGAGATATAGCTTGCATTTGACGCGCCTAAACTCGTATAGTGAAACGATAAGGATTCGATAAATCATTGCAATACCCGAAACATACGACGATGGCATATTGTGAGGGCACATCGCCGTTGCATTTTTGAAACCGATTCTTTCTATAAAGACAGCAAGGTCGGACAACAGACGTGTCAGAGGAGGGTCTCATTTGCTACAGGTTTCATACTTCCATTTGGCGAGGGACAACATGTTTCCTCAAAGAACATTCGTTAGTTAAATTCGTAAACTTTCTTTATCTGACACAGGATTGTAATATTCAAGGTAAATTTCACCGTTAGTCACAGAGGCTGGAGACGCGTTATCAGTGGACCAAAAATCCGGTCAATTATAACAGAATTGTACAAGTGTAAGAATCACAACAGCATCCCCTGCTTCTTTGGTCAAACCTCCGGTATTAATCCATTGATCTGAAGTATAATTCTGCCACTGTAGAAATCATATCAGCAACACTTTACGCCTTGGGACATATAACTAAATTAACTTTCTTGTTTTTCCTGGAAAAACAGGCTTCTAAGCTTCACGCACCTGGCTTCGCTGATTTATGGTGCATTTATCGGACCGACTGATGATTCCGAAAATTGATGTGATCTCATAAAAAAACGGAGAATTCGACTTACGGTTTATCTACAAAGTCGGCCATTCAATGTGACCAGTTGTTTCACTCCGTTCTTCATCTCTTCCCTGAATTTCCTCAGGGACAGTGTGTAGATACACGTGTTGGTGCAGGTGCAGAGAAATTGCAACATGAACCCACACTCTTGCAGAATAAACGATAGAGAACTAAGATATCTTTCTGTGTAAAAATAATTCTGAGCTTGCCAGATCAGAGTAGAGACTATGAAGAGAAGCCACAATAAAATAAAATTGGCTGATAGAGCGAACAGCAAAATCATTGACTTTCTCCGGTTCTCCACCTCTGAATCCTTCTTATCGTCATTGCTGCCCCGGAGTCCCCGGCGGACTCTGTTTGCCGCGATAATATGTCTGACCGTTAAAGCATTGAACAATAGAATTAAACCGATTGGCAATAAAGGGGTGATGATGCTATTAAACAACTGGTAAGCTTTCCACACCGGTGAAGTGAAGTAATCTGCCCTGCCAATACAGCGCCATGGAACGTTGTCAATAATCATGAAAGGATCTACTGAAAAGTAAAATGGAACACACCTTAAGCAACTCCCTATGCCCACAATCGCTACCACTATCATCGCCGTCCTCTCGGTGCAAAATCGTTTCCGCAACTTTTGGCTGCAAATTGCAACACATCGATCAAAAGTGAAAGCCACCGTCAGCCAGACAGAACAGTCCATCAGTGCGAGCCGAAACACAAGTGTCGCCGCGCACATTGGAGTGATGAGCAAAAGTCTCGCAAATACATAAATATTATTGATCCGCTCGAATACAACGCCAATGATAACACCCAGTAAATCAGCTGTTGCCATCGCCACCAGGTAACGGGTGATGCATTTGGAGAGTCCGCATTTTCCACGACACAGGATAACAATAGCCAACAAATTAACTGCAAGGAAGAAAATGAGAGTTAGTTACAAACGCACAAGGTCCATCATCGTAACTGACAAAGCTGAAGGCAGGGTTGACAGAATAAATGTAATGGACCCAGATGGACTGTTTCTTCTGACGTAACACAGGTGAGAACAGGAACCCGCATAGTTAAAACTGAAGTCTGAAAAAAACGTCGAAAACGTTAAACGGGATATTTATATATTTTTTGGTTAATGTTACAATGGAAAAATGCTTGGACAATTATATTGAAAACGAGCTGTTTTGTTGCAGGATGGTATTAAATAACTGTGGTCCGAGTTCAGGGCTCAGGGAGTAAGCAGTTCAAATAGTCTCAGGAAGGACTAGATATATCGAATATCTTGTTTCTGCGCTGAACAGTTCTGTGTGTCTTGGATGAAAGGGAAAGCTCCCTGAACATGTTATGGCGACGGTAACCTTTTATATTGTTGTTGTAAAGTTTCACCTTTGGGCATTGATGCCAAATCAGACTTAGAACCATAAAAAAAGAAAATGTTTTGGAAGATCGGGCAAGGTAAAATGCTTAAGCAAGATCCATATTAGTGCTATCTTAGTTGTTCCAGCTGAGAATGAAACCAGCAACAAGGAACGAAGTGTACGACCAGAGAGAGAAAGCATATGCTTCAAACCTGATTAGGTCGACAGTCCTCGGCACACAGCACTGTGTGTAATGGTTTTTCGGCGAAAAAAAATGCAGAGCAGCAGATAGAGGAGGAAGTGGTCGCAGACATACTCCAGTTACTTACTGGGGATACCAATCGCAGTCAGTACAGGGTAATAAACACTCTGTATGTAGTAAATTGCAGGATATTCCATTTTCCGTGTGAGGTGACGATCAGGTTATAATGCTCCTGCTGCCGAAAACTACAGATTGATTTGAAAGCTTTTATAAGGGATACAGTACTGTCTAAGGAACGGTTACCAGCTTATTAGTCACATCAGAGACAGCCCAGTGAACAAACAATTAACGTAAGCTATTTCTATCATTGAGTCACCCCGCAACGGACATCTTTAATCGAGTATATCACTATAGGATATATTCCCTTTATTCTTTTCGTCAAGCTTCCGAAGGAGAAAGTCGCAAATTCCTTCTAGATGACTCAACATTTAAGATGTTTGTACGGAAACTTAATTGGCACAGTGCTTTTAACTTTATTATCACTTTCAAATAAGCATAATTTGTAACAGTAAGTGCAAGGGTTTAAGATTCATAATGAAGTACATTTAATCTATTTTTTTAAATGAAGTAATCTAATTCGTAGGGGGATGAGAAGCGGAGTGATACTGCTGAGCATCAGGTTTACAAACAGAGCCAGTGTCTAGTGAGACTCCAAGCAGGGGGAGACTGATAGTAGGGCAAAATTACAATCAACATGATAAGTTACAACGCAAAAGGCGACAAAATAGAAAAGGGTGAATAAAGGACTGAAGGTGATTTGTTTGTAAGCACGCAGTATGCGGAATAAGGTCGATACACCTGCAGCACAGTTTCAGATTGGCAGGTATGACCTGGTGGGCATCACTAAATCATGAGTCAAAGAAGCTGAGAGCTGGGAGCTTAACGTCCAGGGATACTTATTTTATCTAAAGGACAGGCAGAGGGTGTGGTGTGGCGCTATTGGTAAAAATTGAAATCACATGATTAAAAAGAGGAGGCATAGGGTAGAAAGGTTTTGTAACGTTGTGAACAGGGTTAAGGAACGGCAAGGATAAAAAGACCTTGATGCAAGTTATATACAGACCTCCAACAATGGAATGGATGAAGTCAACAAGTTACAGCAGGACATAGAAAATACAGGTGTAATGGGAAATGCTACAATAGTCATGTAGGTAGGTCGTGGGAATGATATTGATGTTAGATCCCAAAAGTGTGTACTTCTAGAATACCTGCAAGGTGGCTTTTTAGAGCTGCTCATGTTGGAGCCCATTAGCCCAGAATCCAGCTATTTTGGATTGGCCATTGTGAAATGAACGGTAAAAGATTAGAGCACGTAAGGTGAAAGAACTCTTCGGGAAAAATGATCATAATATGATACAATTCACAGTGAAGTTTGCGAAGGACAAGCTAAAGTTGGATGTGTCAGTATTCCAGTGAAGGGAATTACAAATCCATGAGGAAGAATTTGACAAAAAGAGATTGGAAAAGAACACTGGCAGGGATGACGGCAAAGCAGCACGGCTGGAATTCATGAAAGCAATTTGGAAGGCACTGTACATATACCTACCAAAGGTGAAGAAGTATTCTAATGGCGAGCCTACACAACCGTGGATAACAAAAGACCTCAATGCCAAAATAAAACCCAAAGAGAAGCCAGCTAATAGAGCAAAATATAATGGGAGTTAGAGGATTAGGAAGGCAACAAAACGTCATTAAGAAGAAACAGATGCAATACGAAAGTAAGCAAACCAATAGTATTAAGGAGGATACCGCATGCTTTGGTGTCAAAATAGTTGCTGTGATGCGTCTAATGTGGTAGAGCTGGTCGCTTTCGCTTTCTGCTTCGGACTGGCGGAACTAAAGAGAACGGGGTGTGCAAGATCTGGCCGCTGAACACATACCACGCAGACCCAGCCATTGTAGACACGCCCTGGTCGTTGTGAACTATATCCCCAGTATGGATAAATAGCCCCACTGCCTTCTGGGCAACCTCGGGAGAGATGAACGCTACGGGAGTAGATCCAGAGAGCAAATCCGGAGTGGAGCTAGATGGATGTACTTGAACATCCTTCAGGCAGCTCATGCTGCCAAGCTGCCCCAAACCTATTGCTTCATAATCTTTCCTACACGGTGAGGCCGAGAGGGGAATCTTGAAGACTGGGCATCTCAGGATCTCCATACCTTCCACCCAGGCTTGTGATGATGATGATCATCACCCATTGTCCTTCCAGAGAGTCAGATGCCAACCACCTCTAAATGATTCTTCAGATTCATAAAGTTTAAAAGAGATGCGCGAGTAGATATCTGACCGCTGGAAAACGATGCGAGAGAGATAGTAAAGGGAGAAAAGCACATGGCAGATGAACTCGATACGTATTTTTCATGTCTTCACTGTGATAGACATTAGCAGCGTACCAGACGTTTGAGAGTGCCAGGGGTCGGAAATGTATGAAGTTGCCATTAATCGGGAGAAGCCTCTTGGGAAACTGAAAGGTCTGAAGGCAGAGACGTTACCTGGACCAGATAATGTACAGCCCTAGGTTCTGAAAGAGGAGTCTGAAGAGATTGTGGATACATTAGTAATGATCTTTCAAAAATCACTAGATCCTGGAATGGTGGAAGAGAAAATATCAAACGTCACCTCATTCTTCAAGAAGAATGGAAATTACAGGCCACTTAGTCTGACCTCAGTGGTTGGGAAGAGACTGAGATCAATTGCGAAGAATGTGGCTTCGGGATACTAGGATTTTCACGGTGAGATAGCCCGTAGTCAGCATTGATTCCTCAGGAAAATATCATGCCTGACAAATCTGTTGGAATTATTTGAAGAAATAACAGGCCGGATAGGCAAAGGAGAATCGGTGAATGTGTTGTGGTTTTTTGTGCCTCGCAAATGACCAAGAGACGCAGAAGATTCTTCAAGAAGGGTTAAACTTTAATTTGCAAATCAAAGCTGAGACAGTCATTGAGCTAATCGCTGATTGCCCACCGATTCTCGGACACGGCATTTTTTATAGCAATATCCTGGTCCAGTTTCACACGTACGTCCCATTGACTTAATCATGTTCCAATCCACATCTCCCAGCTGTCTCTCACCAACACACCATCTTCTACATTCTTAAGATTTCATTCTCCTACTAAACTGGGTACATGCATAGCAAATAGCAAGTTCAAACTGCATAATCTACAACAAGGCTGACTACATAGTTTTGGTTACACAGCAAAGAATTTCAAAGCAAAACATATCTTTGCTACCTCTCATTACCACACCATTGTCTTCCACATTCAATTGGATACATGCATAGCAAATAGCAAACTTCAAAGCTGACTACCTCTCTTAGCTACCTCTCATTAACATATATTAACGCACCATTGTCTTATACATTCCTAGCATTTCATCTTGGGTACATGCATAGCAGATAATAAACTCAGAACTGAGCAATGTTCTGATCTACATTTCTTTAGCTACCTCTCATTAACATGCTATTGTCTTCTACATTCCTAAGACTTCATTCTAATAAATTGGGTACATGCATAGCAGACTGACTAGTTACATATCAAACGATACAAGTTTTATACTCCATAATATTTTTATACTCCAATTCTCCAACAAATGTTGTGCACTTGGATTTACTGAAGGGATTTTGGAAGGTGAAGCACACGAGTCTGGTTAACAAGCTAAGGGCTCATGGTATTACCGGAAAGATACCAGATGGTTATAGAAATGGTGATTGGCGGAAGGCAATGAGTAGGGGTAAAGGGAGCTTTCTCTGCTTGTTTGCCGTTGCCAAGTGTCCTACATGGGTCTGTGTTGCGATCGCTTCTTTTTGACCTTACATGTCAATGTCTTGGGTGACGGAATTGATGGCTTTGTTGCAAGGTTTGCGGAAGATACGAAAAGCAGTTAGTTTTGAGGAAGTAGAGACCCTATAGAAGAAGTTCAATAGTCAGGAGGTGCACAGTCCTGCACTTCGGTAGAAGAAGTAAGAGGACGGAGAGAAATTTTAAACAGCAGAGTTGTAAAGGGTCTTGGGAGACATTCTGCAGGTTTCCCGAACTATCATTTTTCAAGTTGAGTCGCTGGTGAGGAAGGCAAATGCGATGACATCATTCACTTCAAGGGGACCGGAATATAAATGTAAGGATGTAATGTTGCGGCTTTATAAAACACTGGTGAGGCCTCACTTGGAGTATTGTAAATAGTCTTGGAGCCCTTATCTTATAAAGGATGTGCTGACACTGGAGAGGGCTCAAAGCAAATTGACGAAAGTTATTCCAGGATTAAACGCCTTGTCATATGAGGAGCGGTTGATGTCTCTGGGCTTGTATTGCCGCAATGCAGAAGACTGAGGGTGACCCCATGAAGGCGAAAGGCCTTCATAGAGCAGATTTGGGGAGGCGGATACCTGTGATGTGAGAATCTAGGATAGAGGACACAGACTCAGAATAGAGGGGCTTACTTTTAACCCGGAAATGAAGCAGGAGAGCGGGAATTGAGGAATTCATTGTCACGGGCGGCTGTGAAGGGCACATCCTTACGTATAATAAAGGAAGAGGTTGATAGATTCCAGATTGGTCAGGGCATGAAGCGATACAGGAAGAAGGCAGGAGATTGGGGCTGAGAGACAAATGGATCTGTCATGCCGAAATGGCGGAGCAGACTCTATATTCCAAACGGCCTAACTCTGCTCATATATCGAGTCCGGTCGGTTCGGATTTGCAAAGCAGCTCCTCCGAGATCTCCATCAGCGCTGCTGCATCACAGGGCTGTGTACCTTGCCCCCTGCTAATCATGCATTATACTTGTGACTGTATGGCTCGGTACAGCACTAATGCCAGATTCAAGTTTGCTGACAACGCCACTGTAAACGGCCGAATCAAAAGTGGTGACGAATCAGCATGTCGGAGGGAGGTTGTAAATTTGTCTGAGTGGTGCCGTAGCAAAAACATCTTGCTCAGTGACTGCAAGTCCAAGGATTTGATTTTTGACTTCAGTATGAGGAAGCCGGAGGTTCATGAGCCACTCCTGATCGAAGTTCTCCGATAGCCTCTCCTGGGACCAGCACGAACGTGCAATTAAGAAGGAAGTCCGGCATCCCGAGGAGTGTGTGGACGTGGCACCTAAAATTTTGACAAGCGACAAGAGACTTGTAATGGAGAGTCGATTGACTGACTGCAGCACCCGGAATGGAAACATCAATGGATACGATCGAGTCTCTCAGCACCATTGGGCACTTCGATAGAAAACGTTGGAAGCGAGTCCGTAGATTACGGAATCTGTACAGAGTTGAGGTGCCTGACGTTATCCACACTGGTAATGATCTCGAAGGTCTCATTCTGAGAAAGGGGAAGATTCTATTCCATGCAACACTGAATTTGCACGGATTAGGGCAATTTACCTCTAATTTCGTTGGTGTTGCTACATCTGAATGTATTTTGATTGTACTGAGTCAGATCCACCCGCCGTAGTAATGATCACTATACGAGAGCAATTGTAAGAAGGTGCAGATGTAGTTTCTACTGCAGGAAGCGGAGAAGTCAAGACGGAGAAAGAAGTTATAAAGCAGGTGTTTGCTTTCTTTTTCTAGTCTGAAGAGGGACTGAAAGCAGGTCTGGTGAAATGAGAAGAACCATTTCAACTTAAAGACTTAAGCTTATATGAGTCTAAGAGATATAAAGTGGCGAGAGAATTGGTGAGAGTTAGTTATAGTCTAACAGTGCAGCGTTAATGTAGCGTAAACTGTGTAATTAGAAGTTTGTGTGATGATGATCATGTTATAATCTGTAGACAGTGCGCCAAAGTCAGCTATAAACACGAGGAGTAGGAATTTCGCAAGGTCAATTTAAAAAAGAGCCTCTTAAGAGAAAACGAAGTATCATACTATTATATCCAGGAATGCGGAAAAATCGCCCGGGCGAATCACAACCTTGTCGTGGTTTCGAGGTTCGCGTCCCTCAGTATCACGGAGGCCCGTGTGAGCTGGAGTGCGGGCCTTGCGCTTTTGCTCTGGGTAGCGTCCCAAGTCAAAGGGGAGAGGCCAGACTAAGAGTTGTCCACCCGTCTTCCAGGCTCTGCCTTCATCTCATGGTTACCAACATGGACTGGTTAACAAAATTATAATGGAAACTACAATGAAGAATCCTTCCATATCCGCGTGCCACGGTCTAGACCTTCAATCCTGCACTTGTGGTGTAAACGGCAGTATTTTTAGGCATCCATTGGTCTCGAAAGACCATGGATTTGCGCCTTGGAAAGTTTCCGTGGTGCAGGCCAGGTAGGGCTGCATAGGAAACTGGCAGTTGCCCATGACGCCACTGACGTTGTCCAAGGGAAGGGCACGAGGACTCAGGCAGCTTGGCACCGGTGTCGCCGCAGAGCAATGCGCTGTTGTGCTTTGCTCAAGGACACAAACACGTTGTCTCAGTTGAGGCTCGAACCAGTGACCTTCAGAGCACTAGACCGATACCTTATCCACAAGGCCACACGAAAGGGCAGTAAGTCAGTTAGTATTGTGAAAAAATAGAGCACTATTGATGCTAATGCATTGTTAGATAAACGCTCTCAGTCAATACAAGCCCAGAGCCATGAAGCGCTCCTCATATGACAAGCCGTTCAATCCCAGATACGATATCGACAAAGTTTTAATTTCATGAAAATGTAAGACAATTCCTTGATTATTTTACGTTGGTTGCTTAAACATGAATTCTTTCTCGTTTCAATTCAGTACTACAATGCTTTCGAACGCTGTTTTGCTAAAATCAAAGAAAAAATCAAAACGCCTCCATCAAATCGCGTGCAGAACATCCTCATATTGTATTCACCTTTCTCAACATCAGCACAGGTGCACTACACAGCCGTGTACGTGGCCCCCTGCAATACCCGCATGGCCCGAGACTGGGTACGACACCAATGCCATATTGATGTTTACTGACAACATCACTATTGGAGGCCGAATCAAAGATGATGACGAATCGGCACGTCGGAGAGAGATTTCCTAGAGAGAGAGAGAGAGAGAGAGAGAGAGAGAGAGAGAGAGAGAGAGAGAGAGAGAGAGAGAGAGAGAGAGAGAGAGAGAGAGAGAGAGAGAGAGAGAGAGAGAGAGAGAGAGAGAGAGAGAGAGAGAGAGAGAGAGAGAGAGAGTGAGAGAGAGAGAGAGAGAGAGTGTGAGAGAGAGAGAGAGAGTTTGTATGAGATAGCGATGTATGATAGGATGGACAGTAGTTTTTAGATGGACTCTGAGGTATTGCTATTTCTTGCATGGTGGTTGGTGGGGCTGGTTTTGCTTTTGTCCGAGCAAGTGTGGGGAGGGGAATGTGAGGGTAATCCCGCTGCGTGTGCGTGGGAGGGGAAGGAGGGCTTTGGGGTTCCAACGTTTTCCTGTCATTCATTCTTTGTGTTTTTGTTGTCTGTGTAGTGGATGTCTTTGAAGAGGAAGGGGTTTGGGATCGTATACCACGTCTGATAATAAATTGGAGCATTGAACTCTTGAGCCTATTGTTCCGCCACTAAAGAGTTAAAATAAATATTTTTCAATTATTTGCAAACTGTTTGCGTAGGTCAAGTGAATTCTACGCAGTGACAACAGTGATTAATTCAGCGTTTTAACTGTGACACAGCAAGAAACAAAAATCTGACGGCACTGAAGGATGGAATTTTGAGCGGCACTCTTCCAGCAAGGGGGATATTCTTTTAAACACCTTGAGACCCCAAAGCCAGGACCTGACTACCTCCTTCTGCAACTGAATCCTGGACTTCTCATCGGGACGCCACTGTGTGGATCGGAAAATTACATTTCCTCGCCGACAGTCAACAATGGCACACCCCAAGGATTTCTGCGTAGCCTATTGCTCTGTTCAATCTACACCACGGTGGCGTGGCTCGGCGCAGCACAAACACCATCTATAAATTTGCCGATGCCGCAAATACTGTTGGCAGAATTTCAGATGGTGACGAGGAGGTGTGAGATGGATACGCTGGTTGTGCAGTGTCGCAAAATTAACCTTGCAAGAACGTCAGTGAGACCAAGGAACTGATTGTCGAATTCAGGATCGGGTAGTCGAGGGAACATGCCCGTCCTCATTGAGAAATCCGCAGTGAAAAGACTGAGCCTTTTCAAGCTCAAGAATGTCAATATCTCTGAAGCCCAACATACTAATGCAATTACGAAGAAGGCAAAACAGCGCGAATATTTTATTAGGCGTTTGAGGAGTCTTGGTATTTTACCAATTACTCCGGCCAAATGACCGTGGAAAGCATTCGACGTTGCTTCATTGTCTGGTATGGAGGGGCCACTGCACAGCATTGGGAAAAAAATCTTCAGGAAGTTGCAGATTCGGCCACCTCCATCATGGCCAGTAGCCTCCACAACATCGAGGACAATTTCAAATGGCGATGCCTTGAAAAAGACGGCATCCATCATTAAGGGCCGCTGCCCCACCCAGGGTCATGTTCGCTTCTCTTTGCAATGATATTTAACGATATAGATATAACTCCTTGTAATTCATATTATTATTATTATTATTGTCATCGTCAGCATTATTTATTTATTTTTTTGCAATGTACTGCTGCCACAGAACAACAATTCTCATGGCACGTGCCAGGGATATTAAAACTGAAGCGGATTTTGATTCAGGTGCAAAGTTCTCTACTTCGTGTTTTGTTTGTGATCACCAATAATTTGCTTCATTGAGCAAGATGATCCCACAGGAACGACGCTGACTTTGGCCTATTCAATCCCGTGTTTCTAAGTCGTCTAAAATCTTACCCTAAATGGGCCGGTAGGGCGTGCCCTGCACTGTGTCGCTAAATAAAATAAACAAATAAGATAAAATAAAATCTTACCAACCACCGTAGAACAGACTAACCAGCCTATCACTTCCTTTCGTTTGCCTTCTTAAATTATGAAGCGACATCTGTGATTGTCCAGCCCTCTGGAATGATTCCTGTCCCTTTCCATCCTCAATCCCCCTCTCATTCCCCTCTCTCGCGCATGTTCTCCCCTTTCTCAATCATCCCTCTGCCCATTCCCCTTTTACCAACCACCCTCCCTCACGAACTGCCTTCCTAGTTTCTCCACTCTGCAATCTTCCACGTTCTCTCCAACCTGCTTTCTTCCCCGCCATTCTCTCGTCTCTTCCATCTATTCACGCCCTTTCCACAACTTCTCAGTACCCTCCTCTCTAATTCCCTTTGTTAGTCCCAAAACCTCTGCCTCACTCTCTGCACTCTCTGTTATATCCCCTCCCTTCCACCCTCCGTTTCTCTTGCCCCTGTCTCCGTTCTCTCTACCCAATCGACCCCTCTCTGCCCTCTCACTCACCTCTACCTCTGCAAATGCATTGCCTCCCCATCTCTCTCCCTTACTCTCATCTTGCACTGCATTCTCTCTCAATTCTACCTCACACCTCTCTTCCTTGGTCTTTCCCCTCCCGTATCTCGCCCCTACTAATCCTTTTTTCTGTCTTCTCCATACTCCCCTCACTCAGTACGCACACTCATCTCACTCCCTCTTCCAAGTCACACCCTTCTTTCCCGACCCCCTTCTCCTCAATCCCCTCCCTTTCCAGTTTCCACCATCTGCTCATAAATCTCAACGCTCCGCTCTACCTCACATCCCTCCCTTTGACTCTCTCTTCCATCGCCTTTCTTCTCTCCACCCATCTCTCTCTCACTCCTCTCTCTGTCACAGCTCTCTATCCCACTATCTTCCCTCTCTCGCTCTCGCTGCTGTCACACCCTGCCTTTTTGCTCGCTCTCTTCTACTCCTTCTCAGATTCTCTGCCCCCTTTCTGTGCCCGTTCTTTTCACTGCAATCTCTTCCTGTCGTTTTTCCCTCTCTCTCCTCTTTTTCCACCCTATATCTCAACATGCTCTCTTCTCCCTCGCATCCCTCTCTCCATTTCCCCTCTCTCCCCACCATGCTCTCTGCCCTCTCGCTCTTCGCTGACTATCCATCGCTCTTTCCCCTCTTTCTTACCATCTCTCTTCCCATTCTCCTCCCATTGCCTTTCCATCTACTTTCTCTCCCCATGACTCTCACTCTACCGCTCACCCCCCATCTCTACTCTCTCCCTCTTTCTCGCTTTCTGTAAACTCTCCCCCTCTCCCCTCACTTCAACACTCTCTACACTCTCTTCATCCATCTGGCTCACCTCCTCTATTTATCCCTGCCTTTCATTCCTCTCTCTCTCTTCAGTCTGTCTTTCACTCTATCCCTGCCGTCTCTCTCTCACACCCTCTCTTCACTATCTCGCCCACTCTTTTGTTTCCCTCTGTTTCTCTCTCTCTTCCTATCTCTACCACACTATCCTCTATTCAACGTACACCCGTATTTTACACCTGTCTTTCCCCTCTCTCCCTGATGTCTCACATCTCGCTCTCAACTCCCGCTCCTCACTGACGAGCACTCTTTCTCCCCGATCACCGTCCCATCCTTCTGTTG
Source organism: Hypanus sabinus (assembly GCF_030144855.1). Lineage (NCBI taxonomy): Eukaryota > Metazoa > Chordata > Chondrichthyes > Myliobatiformes > Dasyatidae > Hypanus > Hypanus sabinus. The sequence goes on along the minus strand of NW_026781710.1, from coordinate 131,550 downwards.
TTCTATTCCTATTTCATTCTCCCGCATTCACTCTACCGTCTCGCTCTGCACCTCTCTCTACCCCCCTTTCTGTCTTTCTCCCGCTACCCTCTCTGTAAGCTTCCTATACCCCTCTCTCTCTACCCCTGTCATCCGATCCCTGTTATGACTCTTTTTGCTCTCGCTCTCTATTTCTCTATCACTGCCTTACGTTTTCTCCGCTGTTTTCTCTCTCCCTCCATTCTCTCTTCCTCCCTCTCTTCCCTTTCCCCCGTTTCTCTTTCTCAGTCTCTGCCTTCTCTGTCTTTCCTGTCACCGAATCGGTTCCCACTCTCACCACTCCCCCTCAGATCTATAATTCATCACTTGTCTCCACACCTCGCGTGTCTGTCTCCTGTTTCCGTCCTGCACACAACTGGCGGTGCACCTGGCAGATCAGGCGGTGAATATGAAGTGTTGGGGCTTGGTTCGGAGACACTGTGGCCGCCTGTGGGTTGATTTCAGCGCACGGCTTTATTAATGAATTGAAACACGAAGGTGACCGGATATTCCACCGCGCTCTTCAGTTGATCCCTGAACTTTGACTGAGTCACCGCGTAAATAAATGTGTTCGTACAGGAGCTGAAATTTCTCAGCAAAAAGGCGACGTGGACGAGTAACCAGAGAGAATCATTCAGCCCCAATCCAATTCCTGCGCTCTGATAATAGATGTAGTAGACAGCCAGCGTCATCCACAGGAGGATGAAACTGCCGGAGATGGCGAAGAGTAAAACCGCAGACCTCCTCCTGCTCTGCATCTCTGGGTCACTGCGGTTCTCCTCTTTGCTCTGTCCCCTCAGCCGCTGACGGACACGACTGGCTACTAAAATGTACCTGACTGTCAGAGCGTTGAGCAGCAGAATTATAGCGATAGGAGGCAACGGAGTTAAAAGCGTATCGAACCAGTCATATCCCACCCACACGGGGTCAGTGAAATAACTGTCTTTCACTCGACAGAACCACGGTACATTATCGACAATCTCCGTGGCTTCCCTTGTGAAGTAGCGGGGAATGTTTTTCAGACAAAACACAATGCCGGTTGTTGTTAGAATCACGACCGCATTTTTCCCGGTGCAGTATGTAGTCTTCAGCTTCTGGCAACAAATAGCGACAAATCGATCAAACGTGAAAGCGACGGTGAACCAGACAGAGCAGTCTGTGCCCGTGTATTCCAGCACGGTGGTAACTCTGCACACAGGGGTGATGTCCAGGAAGCTCCCCTGAATGTAGTGAGAATTGATCCGATAGAAAACGACGGCAGTGACAATAACCAGTAGATCCGCCGCTGCCATGGCCACCAGGTAGCGGGTAGTGCAGGTGGAGAGGCCGCACTTTCCCCTGGACAGGATCACAAGCGCCACGAAATTCACTGGAGAGAGTGAGAGGAGAGCAGACACTGGAGATTCGTGAACACATTCGCCAAGCGTGAACATATAAAACACAGAGGAGTACTGCAGAGGGACAACGTTGTGCTGAAACAGCTAACAAGCAAATCAAAAACACACAAACACTAATCCTTCCTACACATACAAAGTCCACATCACTCCATCTGCCTCACATTCATGTGCACATCAAATGTCTCGGAAAAGCGCTTAATGTCCTTGCCGCTACCACCATACCAGGCCACGCATTCCAGGCATCTACCACCATCTGACTGAAAAACCGACACCTCACACCGACTTACACCCTCTCACCTTCAGTGAATGTGCTCTGGTATTTCTCATTTCTACTCTGGGAAACAGATACTTCCAGTTTACTTTTCATAATCTTATAAACCTCCATCAGATGTCGTCCCAGCTTCCAGCACTGCAGATTAAACGACGCAATTTATCCAGCCTCTCGTGATAGCCCATGCCCTCCAAACCAGACAGCAACCTGGCAATTCTCTTCTGCATCCTCTCGAAAGCCTCAACATACTTCCTGCCGTGGGGCGACCAGAACTATATGCAGATGTGTTATGGCCAGAGTTGTATTAAGTGCAACATAACCCCTTGACTTTTGAACTCAGCGACTCGACTAATAAAAGCAACATTCCATAAGCCTTCTTTACCACCTTATCGCCTCGTGTAGCCACTTTCAAGGAGATATGAAGTTGGAACCCAAGGACCCACTGCTCAGCATCTGTTAAGATCCTTTAACTGTGTACTGTCGTCCTACCTACCAGGAATTGCTCTGCTCACTTACCAGGTACTCCAATGACGACAATGAATACATACAATACTTTTTCCACACTGAGGTACCTATCCAACATATCAGACATTTCCTCTGCACAGCGACCTGTCCCTGCGCGACAGGCGATCTCTCGGGAAGAAGTGATGAGCGCGGATATTCCTGGGCTTTTTGTACCATCGAGAGATCTCCTCGGTGACGAGAGATTGTAACAGATTTAAAAATACATTTTAAAAATTATTTAACTAACTGATTACGTCAGGCAAGCGAATACCCCGCGGTGCCAGATTTCGAGAAGTTCGGTGAATTAATTGGGAAACTGCGAAGAATGAAAATTGTGACGGCACCGGCAGACGGAAACTAGGAGCGGCATTCTTCCAGAAAAGGGAATATTGTTGCAAGCGCTATTAATCCAACTCTATAACCTCATGTTTTTGGGAGATCAGCAGGTCCATTACAAACGCCAGGAGGGCTCTCAGGGATTTTGCCTGTCAAGTTTGAAGTAAAACTTTGAAGTAAAAGGTTGAGAAATCACTTCAAACGACAATCTGGGACAAAAGTGGCGACTCCGCTGTAATTTTACGCTTACTCTGATTGCGGCCCATCTGACTGTAAACTGACCCCCTACTCCCGACATCCCTGTAACTAATCACAACTTGTTTGCATGAAATATCCCTGACGTTGTCCTGAGTTAAACAAAAGTCTGCCTATCTCAGCGCTGGGGAGGAAAGCTCGCTCTGAGAAAAGACAAGTTGTTGCCTTTTATTATCGTACACAGATATTGTATCAATAGGGAAACATAAAGAGCAAGAGCGGGCACTTCTCCACATTACATCTGTGACGTCCATGATCCCAAATTAAACTGGTCATACCCGCCTAACCATCTAACTATCGAAGCATCACGATAGAGACATGCAAAGCATTTCTTCTTGTGTCCATGGAATGCTTCTTAAACGTTATTCCCGTATCTGTTCCCATTACCCTTGCTGACAGCTTTTCACACAGACGGTGGTGAGTACTGGTTAGACGGTTGCACTCCCCCACCCCAACGTTCTCATGCTCTCTAGTTCTTGGTTCCCAACTTGAAAAAAAGCCGGGTGCTCGACGCCCTATTAATAGTTCTCATGATTCTATGCACCTCTGTTATGTAACTTCCCAGTCGCATATGATGCAATGAAAAATATGCCCAACTCCAGACTTCAGAATCATGTATATTATCACTGACGAGAGATGTCATGTTTCGTGGTAGCATTGCAGCGCAAAGTCACAAAATTACGTTCAATTACAAAATAATAAATAGTGTGAGAAAGGAATATTATTTGGACTAGACGTTCTCAACCTCTCTTGGTAGCGCTGTTCTGGGCACATCGTATTAAACCCCTCGGCACACTTTCCCGTATAATGGCATATTTCCCACAGTAGGGTGACCAGTGCTGGGCACAATGTTCCATAATCAGCCTGAGGAGCGTGTTGTGCAGAAACAATACAATGCCCAACGCATGTAGTCGGTGCCGTGCCAAATGCCCTCTTTATCACCCTGTCTTCCTGCAATTTCCCTCATCGGGACAGGTAGAAGGCAAAGTCAAATAGTGCAGACCGATCTTACTGACTCTGAACGTACAGCAGGCGCAGAGGAAATATCGACCTGAGATCCTGGAAAGTTTTGAAGAAAAGCCGAATGGTGAAAAAGGTCAGGGCAAAGTATGACCCGAGCCTAAGCTGTCCTTACATCTTTTCGGTATTACTTACTTTTACAATTTATCTTCTTTTGCACATTAGTTGTTTATCGTTCCTTGTTTATGCATACTGTTTCATTAATCCTATAGTTTTTTCTTTATTTTCCTCTGGATGCCTGTAAGAAGATAAATCTCAAGGTAGAATATAGCAGGGAGTGTTACAGGAAAGGAGGATGAGCTTAGGGCTTGGACCAACATGTGGAATTACGATATTAATATTATTGCGAGACTTGGGTGCAAGAGGGTCAGGATTGGCAGTGCAAAGCTCCGGATCTACTGTTTCAGAGGTGATTTTTTCGTGAGTGTTTAGAGGGAGAGGAGTGGCGTTACGAGTCAGGGAAAACGTCTTGGCAATTCTCAGGCAGGACAGACGGGAAAGCTCGTCTATTGCAGCTTTCTGGGTGGAACAGAGTGTATTCTGGACCAGACAGCAGACGACGCGATTTAGAGGAGCTATTTTGCAGTGAAACTGTTACAAGAGACCAAAGGCTCTAAACAGTCGGTGATTTTAACTTTCCACATCTTGACCGGGATCCCCGCGGTGTAGGAGGGCTCGATGGGAAACGGTATATCCAACTATTGGACACTGCCCCACATACCTCATGACAGGTAACGCCTCAACCCAGCCTCATATATAGATCCCCCAACCCTACCGTCAACCCTAACACTAAGGTCCACAGTTCCATTGCAAAGTACCAATACAGCACATCCTTCCTATAAAGTGGTGACTAGAACAGCACACAGTAATCCAAGTACGGCATACCCACGTGTTTATCATCTGCAGTTTGACTTCTTGAGTCTTCTGCTCAAAGCTCAGAAAGAATGAATGGAAGCATCCCACCAGCATTCTTTACCAATGTCTCTAATTGCACTGTGTCACCGTGTCACAACCACGGACTCGGCAGCGCAGCAGATTCGGCAATTGCGCTCGTAAATATGCACGTGTCTGCTAATTATTATTTCATTATGGCGGTATTGAAATCCCTTCGTTTCGTTGTAGCGCTTGTCGAGACTTGAGCAAAGCCCTGCACCGTTAGGCTGCCTGGTTGAATTCAGCCTTGCCTGAGAAAGTGAACTATCGAGTCGAGTGATGCTGAAGACCAGCGGTATTCGTTCTATATTTTGATATTCCTGTCAGCCGCGGTGTTAGTACCTAGATTTCCGTTTGAGTATTTTAGTTACCGGCCTTGTTGGCGAGCTGTTTTTGACCAATTACGCAGCGATTTCTTCAGGTGACAGAGACAGACTGGCGTATTCGTTGCCCTACATGCTTCATCTCACCGAAGAACATAGTAAAAACATCTTCATACTTCGAAATGATCTTTATTACCGTATATCTGGAGTTAGGGTGTATAGCATATATGGATTTTACCAGCAGCCGATCTTCAGACATGAACATGGGTCGTAGATTGAATTTAAACTGCAGCCTTGAACAACAGTTTTCATGGAGCTGTGGAGTGGAGTTAATTGCAAACCAGACAATACCGATTAACAGTCGTTTTGAGTGTCCGGTGTATGAATGCGAAGACGTAGATATGTGAAAGCTACATGTAATTCAAAGCAATAACTGTAAATTCATTGCAACAACAAGATCTTCCTGCTGTTCCCTTTGATACTTAGCATCGAGAAATGTGAAGAAATATTGAGTCGTACAAAAAAGCCGGATGAACTCAGCAGGTCGGGCAGCTTCCGTTGAAATTGGTCAGAAATTTCGAGTCGGGAAGCCCCTTCCTTCAAGAGAGTCTCAATATGACGCCTTCTACACGGATTTCTTGAATAAAACACTTCAATATCCACTAGCTTTAATGTCTTTCCGACGACTTTGTTCATGAAATAACAATCTACAGTGCAGCAGATTATCAGTAGAGGAACCAACTGTGCCTGGTAACTTTTCCAGCTTTGAAGAAAGACCCTCTTGTCTATAATTTCCACGGTTATCTCTACTCCCTTTCTTGAAAAAGGGAAGAACATTTGCTCCAACCAATTATCTTTTGCTATTCCTGTGGCCAGTCAGCCCGAAAAGGTGATTGCCCATGGGTGCCGTAACCTCTTCCGGTGTGTCCTGTAGAAACATAGGACAATATAATTGGTTCAGCATAACATTGTGGAACAGAGGGCCTGTTCCCATGTTGTTCCTATTCTGTCATCTAAGCACTGCCCCGACTTGACCCGGAGAATATTCCACTGCAACGTTTTGTTCAAAACTCCAGTACAACATCTTTCTTAACTTCAATACGACCAAGTGTATCAGTCTGTTTTACTCTGTCTGCACAACCGCCAAGGTCCCAGTCACGATAGTAATATGTAAAGAAAGGTTTAAATTTGACTCGTCTTTGGTAGTGCCCTAATGTACAGGCAAGACAAATGATGTTAGTAGCGGATGTGAGAATATTTTGGTAAATTACAAGGGAACTGGTCTACAGCCATATTTTGAGAGCACATGTTGATAGATTGGAGTGACTGGGCTTGTATACACTGGAATTTAGAAGGATGAGAGGGGATCTGATTGAAACGTATAAGCTTATTAAGGGATTGGACACCCTAGAGGCAGGAAACAAGTTCCCGATGTTGGTGGAGTCCATAACCAGAGGCCACAGTTTAAGAATAAGGGGTAGGCTATTTAGAACGGAGTTCAGGAAAAACCTTTTCACCCAGAGAGTTGTGGATCTACGGACTGCTCTGCTTCAGAAGGCAGTGGAGGCCAATTCTCTGGATGCTTTCGAGAAAGAGATAGATAGAGCTCTTAAAGATAGTGGAGTCAAGGGATATGGGGACAAGGCAGGAACGGGGTACTGATTGTGGATGATCAGCCATGATCGGATTGAATGGCGGTGCTGGTTCGAAGGGCAGAATGGCCTACTCCTGCACCTATTGTCTATTGTCAGTACTGGTCTATAGCCTGGAGGCGGACATGTTGCGATTAGGTGCTGGTGAGAGAATAGTTTTTTTTTCTGATCAGGAATAGCAATAGATAATCGGTTGGCCATAAGTGTTATTCCTTTTCTTTGTCTTTTTATAGATCAGCTGTCACTGTGTCTACGTTATGTGCCCAGGCTGCCTGTCGCTAGAGACAAGAAGGTGCGGGCTGGTAACCATTAGTGGTTGGAAAGTTACTTGGATAAAAGTTGTTAGATCTTTGAAAGTATTTGGATAAAATGTTGTCTCACACGATTGTTTCCCTCCGGCATTAAGTGGATTATAGTGGATCAATTCATCAATGAATTTTAAGTACAGTTTTGTTTCGTTCTCCACTTCGTTAAGTATCTTCATTTTTACCGCATTTTATTCATTATTTAACTAACACTGCGCTTTAGAGCCTATAACACGGGTGAAGTGCCTCATTTATTTGCGAATAGATTTTGCTCCTCTATCAGGAAAGAGCAGGCATAAGTTTTAAAATATTTTCGTTACATGATTAAGAACCGCCCTTCCTCCTCCGACTCCAGACAGCCGTTTCCTTTTCTACTTATCAGTTTAACCCTCACTCTATCAGACTCTTGTTCTTCGCACACGTGTAGAGCTCTTTGTTTTGCGGTGATCATAACTGCAAACAGTGCTCCAGCTGTGTCACGGTCAAGCCAATGTTTTATAAAGTTATGATGTCACATCCTGTCTCTTATCCTGTGCCACGACCGATGAAATGTGACACCGTAACGAAGTGGGTTCCAGAACGCTTTACAGTACCAACAACCTGGGTTCAATTCACGCCGCACTCTGTCAGGAGCTTGCACATTCTCTGCATGACCTCGGGAGTTTCCTCCGGGTGCTCCAGTTTCCTCCTACAGTCCAAAGGTGCGGTGGTTGGTTGACTGTAGTGTCATTGTAAATTGTTCCGTGATTAGGTTAGGGTAGAATCGGGGGTTGCTGGGCGGCGCCGCACGAAGGGCCAGAAGGGCCAATTCCACACAATATCCCAATAACAGACAAACAAACAAATAAATAAAAATCGGAGACATCTCATGCGCCTTGCTTAGCACCCTTCCGATCTGTGATGCCACTTTCGAAGAATTACTGTGATACCCCAAGGTGTCTGTGTTCGTTAGTTCTCCACGGGGCCCTAGCACGTACAGTAGATGCCTGGCCTTATTTACTCTCCCGCAATCCATCACTTCAAACATAAGTATTACATTCCACATACCATCGCTGTTTGATATCATATTTTGGCCACTAACAATTGCGCCCACTATTTTAAGGATGGCACCGCTTTTTAAAAACACAGATAAGTTTATAAAGATAGGAGCAGAACCAGGCCGTTTGGTTTATCAAGTCTGCTCCCCCATTCCATTATGGTTGTTTTACTGCCCTTCCTCAACCTCATTCTCCTTTCTTCTTCCCGTAATCTTTGACGCCCTGACGAGTCAAGAACCTATCGCCCTAACTTTCAAATATCCACAATAATTTCGGCCTCCCCAGCCATCTGTACCAGTGAATTCCACAGCTTTGCCACCCTGTAGCTAAAGAAATTCCTTCTCATTCCTCGTCCTAACTGGATGTACTCAAGTTCTGAGGCTATGCACTCAGGCCCTGAACTCCTGTACTATAGAAAACCCCCTCACTACCTACTCTCGACCTAGGCCTTTTGATATTCGACAGCTTTCAATGAGATCCGCTTCGTTCTTATAAACTCAGACGAGCACTGGCCCACAGCTATCAAACTCTCGTTCTGATCTTTTCGTACCCGAAATCATTCTCGCGAGCCTCCTCTGAACCCTCTGCAATGTCAGCACTCCCTTTCTTAGAGAAGCGCAACAAAACTGTTTCCAATAGTCCAAGCGCGGACTGACCAATGATTGATAAAGCTGAACATTAGACATTGCTTCCATATCCTAGTTCTCTCGAAAAGATAGCTAACATTGCATTTGCCTTGGAGACCAACGACTTAATTTTTAAATTAAGCTTCAGGAAATCCTTCAAGAAAACTCGGGTCCATTTTCACATCTGATTTCTGGATTTGCTCCCTATTTAGAAAACTGCCTATGCCTTTATTTCTTCCGCTCAGGTGCATGACTATGTTCATGCCTACAGTATATTTCATTTTCCTCTTCTTTGTGCATTCTCCCAAAACGTGTAAGTCCTTCTGTAGACTCCCTGCTTCCTCAGAACTACCTTTAACTCCAAAGTCCTTTCCAATCCCGGAAATCTGTTCACAAAGGCATAACAATCATATAATCATTATATTGTAAAAAGAAGCGGCCCCAACACCGAACCCTGTGCCACATTACTAATGACCGAGAACCAACCAGCACTCTGTGCCTCTGGTCAATCAACCAATATTCAAACCTGACTAGTATCTTTTCTGTAATTCCAAGTTTAGCAACCTCTCGTGCCGCACCTCGCCAAACGCCACGTTAAAATGCAAGCAAGCAGGGGACACTGATTCTCCTTTGTCTAACATGCATGCTGTTTCCTCAAGCATTCCAGCAGAAAAAAATTCAGCTTAAGGAAACCATCGGCATTTCGGCCTGTTTTATCACGCACCCCCAAACAGGTTATGAATAATGGGCACCAATATCTCACTAGCTACTGATGTCCTGCTAACTGGCCAATGATTTTCCGTCCCATCGTAAAGACTGGAATAACGTTTGCAGTTTTCCATTCCTCAGGAAACTTTCGAATCCCACATTCCTATCTAAGTCATAATATAGAGGAGAATTATCAAGCGTTCCAACACTGATCCTGGAGGTACATCACTGGTCACTGGTCTCTGATTGAGTCCTGGCGCAAGATTTTTACACAAACTCAATTCAATTTTCACACAAATTCACTGGCAATTGATTTCTTTATAAAGATGTTGTTCGACGCCCTGAGCTCTTCCAGCTGTTTATGTTTGCATTGCCGTGGTCTATACGCTTATTGTCCTAATTGAAATATTCTGTCAAGTTACTAAGAGAGGACTTCTCATGGACAAAACCCTGCTGACTTTCCCTAATCATTCATTGCTTCCAATCCTGCTTCTAAATTTCCAGATCGGATTTCAGGCTAACTTCCTTAGCAGCACTGAAAAGGTAGTGTTCTTCTGAGAGTGATATACTGAATAGGTCAAAGGTCAGAGTTCAACGATCAAAATTGAAAGTACATTTATTATCAAAGTATGTATGTATTATACAACCTTGAGGTTCGTCTCCTTACGGAGAGACACTAAACAAGAAACCTAAAAGAACACTCAGTGTGGGGAGAGGGAGAGGGAGAGGGAGAGGGAGAAAGCAAATCGTGCAAAAATGGCATGTAGAACGAAAGTGGGGTTCAGGCATGAAGCTCGGAGCAGCTGGAGCTGGCCCACGGCATCCGTCTGAGTTCAACAGAGCGGAGTAGACTTCCTGGAGCCTGCAAACACGGAACCCGCAGCAGCCGGAGGAATCCAACACACTGAACCTCAGTGCAACGAAGAGCGGAGTAAAAGTTGTCATCAAAGTACGTGTCGTCGGAATTCAGAGTTCAGTTCCTACCTCCTTTGTAAGTCTCCTTGTATGTCTGGGTATCCGCCCACATTCCAAAGCCCGAACGGTTAGTAGGGTAACAGGTAAATTACCCCATGATGACGTTTAAATTGGTGGATTTCTGGCCGGTGCAGTTTGTAGGGCCAGAAGGGCCTGATCTTTAAATAATCTGTATCTTTGAATTGTGGGATTTGTCTGAATTGTGAGGTGTCACTGATACGTAACTTCCTGGAGTTGTGCGGAGACACATATAACTGCTATATTATCCTAAAAACACATAATGTACATTCATGCATTTTTATCAGGGAAGCCGTGGAAATTTAAGATTGGTCACACTGCTGAAGAACGTTTCTCGACATGATATTGAAGGGAAACTCCTCTGAAATAAACAAAGTTAGTTTGTCTCCCAGCCAACACAATCTAACAGAGTGAACCTGTAGAAAGTGGAATCTGAAACAGAAACGAAAACGAAAAGAACTCCCCCCCCCCAGACAAAACAGAAGGTGAGGAAACAACTGTGAAGAAAGAGAGAGGGAGAGGGAGAGGGAGAGGGAATTAACTGCTCTGGTTGAAGACCCGTCTTCAGGTCCCAGGTCTTCGACACAGCTTTCCATGTTAAAACATTCCAAAGAAGACAATCGTCCTGAAAATTTCAGAATCAGCTCGGTACGAATCTCAGTGACCTTAATCGATTGCTAGATTCGGTGATAAGCCGTTAATTAAAAACATGTTGTTTTGAAGGAAATATAACGAAAAATATGCCATAAACAAGGGAAACAAACGTACATGTTATAAAGTCGCGGAGATGCCCCCACATTTGATTATGATTATGGAGATATAGCTTGCATTTGACGCGCCTAAACTCGTATAGTGAAACGATAAGGATTCGATAAATCATTGCATTACCCGAAACATATGACGATGGCATATTGTGAGGGCACATCGCCGTTGCATTTTTGAAACCGATTCTTTCTATGAAGACAGCAAGGTCGGACAACAGACGTGTCAGAGGAGGATTTCATTTGCTACAGGTTTCATACTTCCATTTGGCAAGGGACAACATGTTTCCTCAAAGAACATTCGTTAGTTAAATTCGTAAACTCTCTTTATCTAACACAGGATTGTAATATTCAAGGTTAATTTCACCGTTAGTCACAGAGGCTGTAGACGCGTTATCAGTGGACCAAAAATCCGGTCAATTATAACAGAATTCTACCAGTGTAAGAATCACAACAGCATCCCCTGCTTCTTTGGTCAAACCTCCGGTATTAATCCATTGATCTGAAGTATAATTCTGCCACTGTAGAAATCATATCAGCAACACTTTACGCCTTGGCACATACAACTAAAATAACTTTCTTGTTTTTCCTGGAAAAACAGGCTTCTAAGCTTCACGCACCTGGCTTCGCTGATTTATGGTGCATTTATCAGATCTGCTGAGGATTGAAAAGATTTATTTGACTTCAGCACAAAACATGCAGTTCAACTTATATTTTATCTACAATTGATCTGGCCATTCAATGTGACCAGAGGTTTCACTTCAAGAACATTCGTTAGTTAAATTCGTAAACTATCTGACATAGGATTGTAATATTCAAGGTAAATTTCACCGTTAGTCAAAGAGGATGTAGACGCGTTGTCAGTGGTCCAAATATCCGGTCAATTATAACAGAATTCTACCAGTGTAAGAATCACAGCAGCATCCCCTGCTTCTTTGGTCAAACCTCCGGTATTAATCCATTGATCTGAAGTATAATTCTGCCACTGTAGAAATCATATCAACAACACTTCACTCCTTGGGACTTATAACTAAATTAACTTTCTTGTTTTTCCTGGAAAAACAGGCTTCTATGCTTCACGCACCTGGCTTCGCTGATTTATGGTGCATTTATCGGACCGACTGATGATTCCGAAAATTGATGTGATCTCATAAAAAAACGGAGAATTCGACTTACGGTTTATCTACAAAGTCGGCCATTTAATGTGACCAGTTGTTTCACTCCGTTCTTCATCTCTTCCCTGAATTTCCTCAGGGACAGTGTGTAGATACACGTGTTGGCGCAGGTGCAGAGAAATTGCAACATGAACCCACACTCTTGCAGAATAAACGATAGAGAACTAAGATATCTGTCTGTGTGAAAATAATTCTGAGCTTGCCAGATCATAGTAGAGACTATGAAGAGAAGCCACAATAAAATAAAATTGGCTGATAGAGCGAACAGCAAAATCATTGACTTTCTCCGGTTCTCCACCTCTGAATCCTTCTTATCGTCATTGCTGCCCCGGAGTCCCCGGCGGACTCTGTTTGCCGCGATAATATGTCTGACTGTTAAAGCATTGAACAATAGAATTAAACCGATTGGCAATAAAGGGGTGATGATGCTATTAAACAACTGGTAAGCTTTCCACACCGGTGAAGTGAAGTAATCTGCCCTGCCAATACAGCGCCATGGAACGTTGTCAATAATCATGAAAGGATCTACTGAAAAGTAAAATGGAACACACCTTAAGCAACTCCCTATGCCCACAATCGCTACCACTATCATCGCCGTCCTCTCGGTGCAAAATCGTTTCCGCAACTTTTGGCTGCAAATTGCAACACATCGATCAAAAGTGAAAGCCACCGTCAGCCAGACAGAACAGTCCATCAGTGCGAGCCGAAACACAAGTGTCGCCGCGCACATTGGAGTGATGAGCAAAAGTCTCGCAAATACATAAATATTGTTGATCCGCTCGAATACAATGCCAATGATAACACCCAGTAAATCAGCTGATGCCATCGCCACCAGGTAACGGGTGATGCATTTGGAGAGTCCGCATTTTCCACGACACAGGATAACAATAGCCAACAAATTAACTGCAAGGAAGAAAATGAGAGTTAGTTACAAACGCACAAGGTCCATCATCGTAACTGACAAAGCTGAAGGCAGCGTTGACAGAATAAATGTAATGGACCCAGATGGACTGTTTCTTCTGACGTAACACTGGTGAGTACAGGGACCCTCATAGTTAAAACTGAAGACTGAAAAAAAAGTCGAAAACGTTAAACGGGAGATTTATATATTTTTTGGTTAATGATCCAATGGAAAAATGCTTGGACAATTATATTGAAAACGAGCTCTTTTGTTGCAGGATGGTATTAAATAACTGTGGTCCGAGTTCAGGGCTCAGGGAGTAAGCAGTTCAAATAGTTTCAGGAAGGACTAGATATATCGAATATCTTGTTTCTGCGCTGAACAGTTCTGTGTGTCTTGGATGAAAGGGAAAGCTCCCTGAACATGTTATGGTGACGGTAACCTTTTATATTTTTGTTGTAAAGCTTCACCTTTGGCATTGATGGCAAATCTGACATAGAACGATAAAAAAAGAGAATGTTTTGGAAGGTCGGGCAAGGTAAAATGCTGAAGCAAGATCCATATTAGTGCTATCTTAGTTGTTCCAGCTGAGAAAGAAATCAGCAACAAGGAACGAAGTGTACGACCAGAGAGAGAAAGCATATGCTTCAAACCTGATTAGGTCGACAGTCCTCGGCACACAGCACTGTGTGTAATGGTTTCTCGGCGAAAAAAAAATGCAGAGCAGAGCAGCAGATAGAGGAGGAAGTAGTCGCATACATACTCCAGTTACTTACTGGGGAAACCAATCGCAGTCAGTACAGGATAATAAACACTCTGTATGTAGTAAATTGCTGGATATTCCATTTTCCGTGTGAGGTGACGATCAGGTTATAATGCTCCTGCAGCCGAAAACTATAGATTGATTTGAAAGCTTTTATAAGGGATACAGTACTGTCTAAGGAAAGGTTACCAGCTTATTAGTCACATCAGAGACAGCCCAGTGAACAAACAATTAACGTAAGCTATTTCTATCATTGAGTCACTCCACAACGGACAACTCTAACCGAGTATATCACTATAGGATATATTCCCTTTATTCGTTTCGTCAAGTTTCCGAAGGAGAATGTCGCATATTCCTTCTAGATGACTCAACATTTAAGATGTTTGCACGGAAACTTAATTGGCACACTGCTTTTAACTTTATTATCACTTTCAAATAAGCATACTTTGTAACAGTAAGTGCAAGGCTTTACGATTCATAATGAAGTACATTTAATCTATTTTTTTAAATGAAGTAATCTAATTCGTTGGGGAATGAGAAGCGGAGTGATACTGCTGAGCATCAGGTTTACGAACAGAGCCAGTGTCTAGTGAGACTCCAAGCAAGGGGAGACTGATAATAGGGCAAAATTACAGTCAACATGATAAGTTACAAAGCAAAAGGCGACAAAATAGAAAAGGGTGAATACAGGACTGAAGGTGATTTGTTTGTATGCACGCAGTATGCGGAATAAGGCCGATACACCTGCAGCACAGTTTCAGATTGGCAGGTATGACCTGGTGGGCATCACTAAATCATGAGTGAAAGAAGCTGAGAGCTGGGAGCTTAACGTCCAGGGATACTTATTTTATCTAAAGGACAGGCAGAGGGTGTGGTGTGGCGCTATTGGTAAAAATTGAAATCACATCATTAAAAAGAGGAGGCATAGGGTAGAAAGGTTTTGTAACGTTGTGAACAGAGTTAAGGAACGGCAAAGATAAAAAGACCTTGATGCAAGTTATATACAGATCTCCAACAATGGAATGGATGAAGTCAACAAGTTACAGCAGGACATAGAAAATACAGGTGTAATGGGAAATGCTACAATAGACATGTAGGAAGGTCGTGGGAATGATATTGATGTTAGATCCCAAAAGTGTGTACTTCTAGAATACCTGCAAGGTGGCTTTTTAGAGCTGCTCATGTTGGAGCCCATTAGCCCAGAATCCAGCTATTTTGGATTGGCCATTGTGAAATGAACGGTAAAAGATTAGAGCACGGAAGGTGGAAGAACTCTTCGGGAAAAATGATCATAATATGATACAATTCACAGTGAAGTTTGCGAAGGACAAGCTAAAGTTGGATGTGTCAGTATTCCAATGAAGGGAATTACAAATCCATGAGGAAGAATTTGACAAAAAGAGATTGGAAAAGAACACTGGCAGGGATGACCGCAAAGCAGCAACGGCTGGAATTTCTGAAAGCAATTTGGAAGGCACTGTACATATACCTACCAAAGGTGAAGAAGTATTCTAATGGCGAGCCAACACAACCGTGGATAACAAAAGACCTCAATGCCAAAACAAAACCCAAAGTGAAGCCAGCTAATAGAGCAAAATATAATGGGGAGTTAGAGGATTGGGAGGTTACTTAAACCGTCAGAAGGCAACAAAACGTCATTAAGAAGAAACAGATGCAATACGAAAGTAAGCAAACCAATAGTATTAAGGAGGATACCATATGTTTTGGTGTCAAAATAGTTGCTGTGATGCGTCTAATGTGGTAGAGCTTGTCGCTTTCACTTTCTGCTTCGGACTGGCGGAACTAAAGAGAACTGGGTGTGCAAGGTCTGGCCGCTGTACACATAGCACGCAGACCCACCCTTTGCAGATACGCCCTGGTCGTTGTGAACCATATCCCTAGTATGGGGAAATAGCCCCACTGCTTTCTGGTCAATCTCGGGATAGATGAACGTTACGGGAGTAGATCCAGAGAGCAAATCCGGAGTGGAGCTACTAAGGCAGCTGGATGTACTTGAACATCCTTCAGGCAGCTCATGCTGCCAAGCTGCCCCAAACCTGTTGCTTCATAATCTTTCCTACACGGTGAGGCCGAGTGGGGGATCTTGGGCATCTCAGGATCTCCATACCTTCCACCCAGGCTTGTGATGATGATCATCATCACCCATTGCCCTTCCAGAGAGGCAGATGCCAACCACCACTAAAAAATTCTTCTGTTTCATAAAGTTTAAAAGAGATGCGCGAGTAGATATCTGACCGCTGGGAAACGATGCGGGAGAGGTAGTAATGGGTGAAAAGCACATGGCAGATGAACTCAATACGTATTTTGCATGTCTTCACTGTGATAGACATTAGCAGCGTACCAGACGTTTGAGAGTGCCAGGGGTCGGAAATGTATGAAGTTGCCATTAATCGGGAGAAGCCTCTTGGGAAACTGAAAGGTCTGAAGGCAGAGACGTTACCTGGACCAGATAATGTACAGCCCAGGGTTCTGAAAGAGGAGTCTGAAGAGATTGTGGATACATTAGTAATGATCTTTCAAAAATCACTAGATCCTGGAATGGTGGAAGAGAAAATATCAAACATCACCTCATTCTTCAAGAAGAATGGAAATTATAGGCCACTTAGTCTGACCTCAGTGGTTGGGAAGAGACTGAGATCAATTGCGAAGAATGTGGCTTCGGGATACTAAGAGTTTCACGGTGAAATAGCCCGTAGTCAGCATTGATTCCTCAGGAAAATATCATGCCTGACAAATCTGTTGGAATTATTTGAAGAAATAACAGGCCGGATAGGCAAAGGAGAATCGGTGAATGTGTTGTGGTTTTTTGTGCCTCGCAAATGACCAAGAGACGCAGAAGATTCTTCAAGAAGGGTTAAAATTTAATTTGCAAATCAAAGCTGAGACAGTCATCGAGCTAATCGCTGATTGCCCACCGATTCTCGGACACGGCATTTTTTATAGCAAAATCCTGGTCCAGTTTCACACGAACGTCCCATTGACTGAATCATGTTCCAATCCACATCTCCCAGCTGTCTCTCACCAATACACCATCTTCTACATTCTTAAGATTTCATTCTCCTACTAAATTGGGTACATGCACAGCAAATAGCAAGTTCAAACTGCATAATCTACATCAAGGCTGACGACATAGTTTTGGTTACACAGCAAACAATTTCAAAGCAAACCATATCTTTGCTACCTCTCATTACCACACCATTGTCTTCTACATTCAATTGGATACATGCATAGCAAATAGCAAACTTCAAAGCTGACTACCTCTCTTAGCTACCTCTCATTAACATATATTAACGCACCATTGTCTTATACATTCCTAGCATTTCATCTTGGGTACATGCATAGCAGATAATAAACTCAGAACTGAGCAATGTTCTGATCTACATTTCTTTAGCTACCTCTCATTAACATGCTATTGTCTTCTACATTCCTAAGACTTCATTCTAATAAATTGGGTACATGCATAGCAGACTGACTAGTTACATAGCAAACGATACAAGTTTTATACTCCATAATATTTTTATACTCCAATACTCCAACAAATGTTGTGCACTTGGATTTACTGAAGGGATTTTGGAAGGTGAATCACACGAGTCTGGTTAACAAGCTAAGGGCTCATGGTATTACCGGAAAGATACCAGATGGTTATAGAAATGGTGATTGGCGGAAGGCAATGAGTAGGGGTAAAGGGAGCTTTCTCTGCTTGTTTGCCGTTGCCAAGTGTCCTACATGGGTCTGTGTTGCGATCGCTTCTTTTTGACCTTACATGTCAATGTCTTGGGTGACGGAATTGATGGCTTTGTTGCAAGGTTTGCGGACGATACGAAAAGCAGTTAGTTTTGAGGAAGTAGAGACGCTATAGAAGAACTTCAATAGTCAGGAGGTGCACAGTCCTGCACTTCGGTAGAAGAAGTAAGAGGACGGAGAGAAATTTTAAACAGCGGAGTTGTAAAGGGTCTTGGGAGACATTCTGCAGGTTTCCCGAACTATCATTTTTCAAGTTGAGTCGCTGGTGAGGAAGGCAAATGCGATGACATCATTCACTTCAAGGGGACCGGAATATAAATGTAAGGATGTAATGTTGCGGCTTTATAAAACACTGGTGAGGCCTCACTTGGAGTATTGTAAATAGTCTTGGAGCCCTTATCTTATAAAGGATGTGCTGACACTGGAGAGGGCTCAAAGCAAATTGACGAAAATTATTCCAGGATTAAACGCCTTGTCATATGAGGAGCGGTTGATGTCTCTGGGCTTGTATTGCCCGCAATGCAGAAGACTGAGGGTGACCCCATGAACGCGAAAGGCCTTCATAGAGCAGATTTGGGGAGGCGGATACCTGTGCTGTGAGAGTCTAGGACAGAGGACACAGACTCAGAATAGAGGCGCTTACTTTTAACCCGGAAATGAAGCAGGAGAGCGGGAATTGAGGAATTCATTGTCACGGGCGGCTGTGAAGGGCCCATCCTTACGTATAATAAAGGAAGAGTTTGATAGATTCCAGATTGGTCAGGGCATGAAGCCATACAGGAAGAAGGCAGGAGATTGGGGCTGAGAGACAAATGGATCTGTCATGACGAAATGGCGGAGCAGACTCGATATTCCAAACGGCCTAACTCTGCTTATATATCACGTTCTAAAGTCCTTTTTACAGAACTGAAGAATCCCGGGTCTTCCCCCTGACCATGAAAGACTCCTTTATATCGAGTCCGGTCGGTTCGGATTTGCAAAGCAGCTCCTCCGCGCTCTCAATCAGCGCTGCTGCTTCACAGGGCTGTGTACCTTGCCCCCTGCTAATCTTGCATTACACTTGTGACTGTATGGCTCGGCACAGCACTAATGCCAGATTCAAGTTTGATGACAACGCCACTGTAAACGGCCGAATCAAAAGTGGTGACGAATCAGCATGTCGGAGGGAGGTTGTAAATTTGTCTGAGTGGTGCCGTAGCAAAAGCATCTTGCTCAGTGACTGCAAGTCCAAGGATTTGATTTTTGACTTCAGTATGAGGAAGCCGGAGGTTCATGAGCCACTCCTGATCGAAGTTCTCCGATAGCCTCTCCTGGGACCAGCACGAACGTGCAATTAAGAAGGAAGTCCGGCATCCCGAGGAGTGTGTGGACGTGGCACCTAAAATTTTGACAAGCGACTATAGACTTGTAATGGAGATTCGACTGACTGACTGCAGCACCCGGAATGGTAACGTCAATGCATACGATCGAGTCTCTCAGCACCATTGGGCACTTCGATAGGAAACGTTGCCGCAGGAACGCGGTATCTTATCATCAGGGAGCCTCCACCACCCGGAACATGCTCTATTTTCCCTTTTGCCACAAGGATGAAGGTTCAGGAACCTCATGTCTGAAGCCACCAGGTTCAGGAACTGTTATTATTCCACAACATCAAGCTACGGTGCCATGGAGTTGCAGTATCCTAGGAAGCGAGTCCGTAGATTACGGAATCTGTACAGAGTTGAGGTGCCTGACGTTATCCACACTGGTAATGATCTCGAAGGTCTCATTCTGAGAAAGGGGAAGATTCTATTCCATGCAACACTGAATTTACACGGATTAGGGCAATTTACCTCGAATTTCGTTGGTGTTGCTACAACTGAATGTATTTTGATTGTACTGAGTCAGATCCACCCGCCGTAGTAATGATCACTATACGAGAGCAATTGTAAGAAGGTGCAGATGTAGTTTCTACTGCAGGAAGCGGAGAAGTCAAGACGGAGAAAGAAGTTATAAAGCAAGTGTTTGCTTTCTTTTTGTAGTCTGAAGAGGGACTGAAAGCAGGTCTGGTGAAATGAGAAGAACCATTTCAACTTAAAGACATAAGCTTATATGAGTCTAAGGAATATAAAGTCGTGAGAGAATTGGTGAGAGTTAGTTATAGTCTAACAGTGCAGCGTTAATGTAGCGTAAACTGTGTAATTAGAAGTTTGTGTGATGATGATCATGTTATAAACTGTAGACAGTGCGCCAAAGTCAGCTATAAACACGAGGAGGAGGAATTTCGCAAGGTCAATTTAAAAAAGAGCCTCTTAAGAGAAAACGAAGTACCAAACTATTTTATATCCAGGATTGCGGAAAAATCGCCCGAGCGAATCACAACCTTGTCGTGGTTTGGAGGTTCGTGTGCCTCAGGTTCACGGAGACCCATGTGAGCTGGAGTGCGGGCCTTGCGCTTTTGCTCTGGGTAGCGTCCCAGGTCAAAGGGGAGAGGCCAGACTAAGAGTTGTTCACCCGTCTTCCAGGCTCTGCCTTCATCTCATGGTTACCAACCCTGACTGGTTAACAAAATTGTAATGGAAACTACAATGAAGAATCCTTCCACATCCGTGTGCCACGGTCTAGACCTTCAATTCGGCTCTTGTGGTGTAAACGGCAGTTTTTTCAGGCATCCATTGGTCTCGAAAGACCATGGATTTGCGCCTTGGAAAGTTTCCATGGTGCAGGCCAGGTAGGGCTGCATAGGAGACTGGCAGTTGCCCATGCTCCAAGCCTTCCCCTCTCCACGCCACTGACGTTGTCCAAGGGAAGGGCACTAGGACTCAGGCAGCTTGGCACCGGTGTCGCCGCAGAGCAATGCGATGTTGTACTTTGCTCAAGGACACAGCACGCTGCCTCAGCTGAGGCTCGAACCAGTGACCTTCAGATCACTAGACCGATACCTTATCCACAAGGCCACACGAAAGGGCAGTAAGTCAGTTAGTATTGTGAAAAAATAGAGCACTATTGATGCTAAAGCTTTGGTAGATAAACGCTCTCAGTCAATACAAGCCCAGAGCCATGAAACGCTCCTCATATGACAAGCCGTTCAATCCCAGATTCGATTTCGTCAAAGTTTTAATTTCAGGAAAATGTAAGACAATTCCTTGATTATTTTACGTTGGTTGCTTAAATATGAATTCTTTCTCGTTTCAATGCATCACTACAATGCTTTCGAACGCTGTTTTGCTAAAATCAAAGAAAAAATCAAAGCGCCTCCATCAAATCGCATGCAGTACATCCTCATATTGTATTCACCTTTCTCAACATCAGCACAGGTGCACTACAGGGCCGTGTACGTGGCCCCCTGCAATACCCGCATGGCCCTAGACTGGGTACGACACCAATGCCATATTGATGTTTAATGACAACATCACTGTTGGAGGCCGAATCAAATATGATGACGAATCGGCACGTCGGAGAGAGATTTCCTGCAGAGAGAGAGAGAGAGAGAGAGAGAGAGAGACAGAGAGAGAGAGAGAGAGAGAGAGAGAGAGAGGGAGAGAGAGAGAGAGAGAGAGAGAGAGAGACGAGAGAGAGATGAGAGAGGAGAGAGAGAGAGAGAGAGAGAGAGAGAGAGAGAGAGAGAGCAGAGACTGAGAGAGAGAGAGAGAGAGAGAGAGAGAGAGAGAGAGAGGAGAGAGAGGAGAGAGAGAGAGAGAGAGAGAGAGAGAGAGAGTTTGTATGAGATAGCGATGTATGGTAGGATGGACAGTAGTTTTTAGATGGACTCTGAGGTATTGCTATTTCTTGCTTGGTGGTTGGTGGGGCTGGCTTTGCTTTTGTCCGAGCAAGTGTGGGGAGGGGAATGTGAGGGTAATCCCGCTGCGTGTGCGTGGGAGGGGAAGAAGGGCTTTGGGGTTCCAACGTTTTCCTGTCATTCATTCTTTGTGTTTTTTTTTGTCTGTGTAGTGGATGTCTTTGAAGAGGAAGGGGTTTGGGATCGTATACCACGTCTGGTAATAAATTGGAGCATTGAAATATTGAGCCCATTGTTCCGCCATTCCACGGTGGGATTTCAAAAGAGTTAAAATAAATATTTTTCAATTATTTGCAAACTGTTTGCGTAAGTCAAGTGAATTCTGCGCAGTGACAACAGTGATTAATTCAGCGTTTTAACTGTGACACAGCAAGAACCAAAAATCTGACGGCACTGAAGGATGGAATTTTGAGCGGCACTCTTCCAGCAAGGGGGATATTCTTTTAAGCACCTTGAGACCCCAAAGCCAGGACCTGACTACCTCCTTCTGCAACTGAATCCTGGACTTCTCATCGGGACGCCACTGTGTGGATCGGAAAATTACATTTCCTCGCCGACAGTCAACAATGGCACAACGCAAGGATATGTGCGTAGCCTATTGCTCTGTTCAATCTACACCACGGTGGCGTGGCTCGGCGCAGCACAAACACCATCTACAAATTTGCCGATGCCACAACTACTGTTGGCGGAATTTCAGATGGTGACGAGGAGGTGTGAGATGGTTCCGCTGGTTGAGCAGTGTCGCAAAATTAACCTTGCAAGAACGTCAGTGAGACCAAGGAACTGATTGTCGAATTCAGGATCGGGTAGTCGAGGGAACATTCCCGTCCTGATTGAGAAATCCGCAGTGAAAAGACTGAGCCTTTTGAAGCTCAAGAATGTCAATATCTTGAAGCCCAACATACTAATGCAATTACGAAGAAGGCAAAACAGCGCGAATATTATATTAGGCGTTTGAGGAGACTTGGTATTTTACCAATTACTCCGGCCAAATGACCGCGGAAAGCATTCGACGTTGCTTCATTGTCTGGTATGGAGGGGCCACTGCACAGCATTGGGAAAAAAAATCTTCAGGAAGTTGCAGATTCGGCCACCTCCATCATGGCCAGTAGCCTCCACAACATCGAGGACAATTTCAAATGGCGATGCCTTGAAAAAGACGGCATCCATCATTAAGGGCCGCTGCCCCACCCAGGGTCATGTTCCCTTCTCTTTGCAACGATATTTAACGATATAGATATAACTCCTTGTAATTTATATTATTATTATTATTATCATCGTCATCATTATTTATTTATTTTTTTGCAATGTGCTGCTGCCACAGAACAACGATTCTCATGGCACGTGCCAGGGATATTAAAACTGAAGCGGATTTTGATTCAGGTGCAAAGTTCTCTACTTCGTGTTTTGTGTGTGATCACCAATAATTTGTTTCATTGAGCAAGATGATCCCACAGGAACGACGCTGACTTTGGCCTATTCAATGTTTCTAAGTAGTCTAAAATCTTACCCTAAATGGGCCGGTAGGGCGTGCCCTGCACTGTGTCGCTAAATAGAATAAACAAATAAGATAAAATAAAATCTTACCAACCACCGTAGAACAGACTAACCAGCCTATCACTTCCTTTCGTTTGCCTTCTTAAATTATGAAGCGACATCTGTGATTGTCCAGCCCTCTGGAATGATTCCTGTCCCTTTCCATCCTCAATCCCCCTCTCATTCTCCTCTCTCGCGCATGTTCTCCCCTTTCTCAATCATCCCTCTGCCCATTCCCCTTTTACCAACCACCCTCCCTCACGAACTGCCTTCCTAGTTTCTCCACTCTGCAATCTTCCACGTTCTCTCCAACCTGCTTTCTTCCCCGCTATTCTCTCGTCTCTTCCATCTATTCACGCCCTTTCCACAACTCCTCAGTACCCTCCTCTCTAATTCCCTTTGTTAGTCCCAAAACCTCTGCCTCACTCTCTGCACTCTCTGTTATATCCCCTCCCTTCCACCCTCAGTTTCTCTTGCCCCTGTCTCCGTTCTCTCTACCCAATCGTCCCCTCTCTGCCCTCTCACTCACCTCTACCTCTGCAAACGCATTGCCTCCCCATCTCTCTCCCTTACTCTCATCTTGCACTGCATTCTCTCTCAATTCTACCTCACACCTCTCTTCCTTGGTCTTTCCCTTCCGTATCTCGCCCCTCCTAATCCTTTTTTCTGTCTTCTCCATACTCCCCTCACTCAGTACGCACGCTCATCTCACTCCCTCTTCCATGTCACACCCTTCTTTCCCGACCCCCTTCTCCTCAATCCCCTCCCTTTCCAGTTTACACCATCTGCTCATAAATCTCAACGCTCCGCTCTACCTCACATCCCTCCTTTTGACTCTCTCTTCCATCGCCTTTCTTCTCTCCACCCATCTCTCTCTCTCTCATCTCTCTGTCACCGCTCTCTATCCCACTATCTTCCCTCTCTCGCTCTCGCTGCTGTCACTCCCTGCCTTTTTGCTCGCTCTCTTCTACCCCTTCTCAGATTCTCTGCCCCCTTTCTGTGCCCGTTCTTTTCACTGCATTCTCTTCCTGTCGTTTTTCCCTCTCTGGCACCTCTTTTTCCACCCTATATCTCAACATGCTCTCTTCTCCCTCGCATCCCTCTCTCCATTTCAGCGCACGGCTTTATTAATGAATTGAAACACGAAGGTGACCGGATATTCCACCGCGCTCTTCAGCTGATCCCTGAACTTTGACTGAGTCACCTCGTAAATAAATGTGTTCGTACAGGAGCTGAAATTTCTCAGCAAAAAGGCGACGTAGCCGAATAACCAGAGAGAATCATTCAGCCCCAATCCAATTCCTGCGCTCTGATAATAGATGTAGTAGACAGCCAGCGTCATCCACAGGAGGATGAAACTGCCGGAGATGGCGAAGAGTAAAACCGCAGACCTCCTCCTGCTCTGCATCTCTGGGTCACTGCGGTTCTCCTCTTTGCTCTGTCCCCTCTGCCGCTGACGGACACGACTGGCTACTAAAATGTACCTGACTGTCAGAGCGTTGAGCAGCAGAATTATAGCGATAGGAGGCACCGGAGTTAAAACCGCATCGAACCAGTCATATCCCACCCACACGGGGTCAGTGAAATAACTGTCTTTCACTCGACAGAACCACGGTACATTATCGACAATCTCCGTGGCTTCCCTTGTGAAGTAGCGGGGAATGTTTTTCAGACAAAACACAATGCCGGTTGTTGTTAGAATCACGACCGCATTTTTCCCGGTGCAGTATGCAGTCTTCAGCTTCTGGCAACAAATAGCGACAAATCGATCAAACGTGAAAGCGACGGTGAACCAGACAGAGCAGTCTGTGCCCGTGTATTCCAGCACGGTGGTAACTCTGCATACAGGGGTGATGTCCAGGAAGTTCCCCTGAATCTAATGATAATTGATCCGATAGAAAACGACGGCAGTGACAATAACCAGTAGATCCGCCGCTGCCATGGCCACCAGGTAGCGGGTAGTGCAGGTGGAGAGGCCGCACTTTCCCCTGGACAGGATCACAAGCGCCACGAAATTCACTGGAGAGAGTGAGAGGAGAGCAGACACTGGAGATTCGTGAACACATTCGCCAAGCGTGAACATATAAAACACAGAGGAGTACTGCACAGGGACAACGTTGTGCTGAAACAGCTAACAAGCAAATCAAAAACACACAAACACTAATCCTTCCTACAGATACAAAGTCCACATCACTCCATCTGCCTCACATTCATGTGCACATCAAATGTCTCGGAAAAGCGCTTCTTGTACTTGTCTCTACCACCATACCAGGCCACGCATTCCAGGCATCTACCACCATCTGACTGAAAAACCGACACCTCACACCCCACCCCCTATCCGCCTTTGACTTACACCCTCTCACCTTCAGTGAATGTCCTCTGGTATTTCACATTTCTACTCTGGGAAACAGATACTTCCAGTTTACTTTTCATAATCTTATAAACCTCCATCAGATCTCGTCCCAGCTTCCAGCACTGCAGATTAAACGACGCAATTTATCCAGCCTCTCGTGATAGCCCATGCCCTCCAAACCAGACAGCAACCTGGCAATTCTCTTCTGCATCCTCTCGAAAGCCTCAACATACATCCTGCAGTGGGGCGACCAGAACTATATGCAGATGTGATTTGGCCAGAGTTTTATTAAGTGCAACATAACCCCTTGACTTTTGAACTCAGCGACTCGACTAATAAAAGCAACATTCCATAAGCCTTCTTTAGCACCTTATCGCCTCGTGTAGCCACTTTCAAGGAGATATGAAGTTGGAACCCAAGGACCCTCTGCTCAGCATCTGTTAAGATCCTGTTAAGGATCTTGCCTTTAACTGTGTACTGTCGTCCTACTATTCCCCCAATACTGGCTCTGGTTTCATCTCCAAATACAACAATAGATACGGGTCCAACTGTGTCCAACCTGCCTGTCTCACGGGTGAAGTGATAAGGTAATGGGACTGACAGAAGTCCGGGTAAAGGCATGTACCATGAACAACACTGGGCGGGTTTGTCCACTCAGTTCTAATCCTGATTCTGGTCGCTAATGGTGCCGGATTCTCCAATTTAAGCGCCTGCTCTGCTCTTTGGAAACTCAGCATGTGATCGGGCCGAGGAAGGATGCAAAGGGAAGGCAGGGTCAGTTGAGGTACGACAAGAAGAATGGCTCCGTTAATCGATTGATTCCACAGCGCAGTTCAATTTGTCAACACGCACGGGCGGATCCGTGGACACTGGTTCAGATGATCCGACACAATTATTTTTCCTAGCGTGATTGCGGATTCGACTGTGACAGACTTCACAGTGAGACGTGTCCATCGGACCAGGTGTTCACCGTGATCAATAACCCAGATGCAGTGAAATTCACAACGTATGGATTGTGTGGATAACCGGAGGCGTTTCCCAGGTCTGAAGTGGGTAACACGAGAGCGCACTGCTCTCCGGTGCTTGGAAGTAGGTACAAGGGGGATGTTAGAGGTAAATTCTTTACACAGTGAGGGGTGGGTGCATGGAATGCACTGCCGGCGACCGTGGTGCAGGCGGATACAACAGGACCTTTTAAGATACTCTCAGATATGTACACGGAGCTTAGAAAAACAGAGAGCTATGCGGTAGGGAGTTTCTAGGCAGTTTCTAGAGTAGGTTACATGGTCGGCACAACAATGTGGGCCGAAGGGCCTGTCATGTGCTGCATATTTCTATGCTCTGTATTTTATGTGAAAACCCTCGCAGTCACAACCTCCCCCAGAGCTGCCTGTCCGCTGAGCTCACAGTGAGCCGTGTCCAGAGCAGAAGGAATTCAGTCTGATCAATAATTCAGAAACGACGACGTTCACCATGTAAAACTTTCTCAGTCACAGCTTCGCGGAGAGTTGCCTGCCCCCAGCATTGGCGCAACTCTGGCCAAGGTGCCGCTAAACGGAAGTACAGCATTCGAGTGGTTCCCATAAGTTAGTGGGAAACCAGGGGTTGATTACTGATATCAGTAACTGCGTAACATACATTTAACGTAGAATCGAGAAGATTGATATTACTGCAGAATATTTGTGGAACCATCATCAAGCTGGAAGCCTGTGGAAAGACCGTAAGCGGGTCTACACACGGAGATACCTACCAGGAATTGCTCTGCTCACTTACCAGGTACTCCAATGACGACAATGAATACATACAATACTTTTTCCACACTGAGGTACCTATCCAACATATCAGACATTTCCTCTGCACAGCGACCTGTCCCTGCGCGACAGGCGATCTCTCGGGAAGAAGTGTTGAGCGCGGATATTCCTGGGCTTTTTGTACCATCTAGAGATCTCCTCGGTGACGAGAGATTGTAACAGATTTAAAAATATATTTTAAAAATTATTTAACTAACTGATTACGTCAGGCAAGCGAATACCCCGCGGTGCCAGATTTCGAGAAGTTCGGTGAATTAATTGGGAAACTGCGAAGAATGAAAGTTGTGACGGCACCGGGAGACGGAAACTGGGAGCGGCATTCTTCCAGAAAAGGGAATATTGTTGCAAGCGCTATTAATCCAACTCTATACCCTCATGTTTTTGGGAGATCAGCAGGTCAATTACAAACGCCAGGAGGGCTCTCAGGGATTTTGCCTGTCAAGATTGAAGTAAAACTGTGCGGTCAATAGGCTGAGAAATCACTTCAAACGACAGGCTGGGACAAAAGTGGCGACTCCACTGTAATTTTACGCTTACTCTGATTGCGGCCCATTTGACTGTAAACTGACCCCCTACTCCCGACATCCCTGTAACTAATCACAACTTGTTTGCATGAAATATCCCTGACGTTGTCCTGAGTTAAACAAAAGTCTGCCTATCTCAGCGCTGGGGAGGAAAGCTCGCTCTGAGAAAAGACAAGTTGTTGCCTTTTATTATCGTACACAGATATTGTATCAATAGGGAAACATAAAGAGCAAGAGCGGGCACTTCTCCACATTACATCTGTGACGTCCATGATCCCAAATTAAACTGATCATACCCGCCTAACCATCTAACTATCGAAGCATCCCGATAGAGACATGCAAAGCATTTCTTCTTGTGTCCATGGAATGCTTCTTAAACGTTATTCCCGTATCTGTTCCCATTACCCTTGCTGACAGCTTTTCACACAGACGGTGGTGAGTACTGGTTAGACGGTTGCACTCCCCCACCCCAACGTTCTCATGCTCTCTACTTCTTGGTTCCCAACTTGAAAAAAAGCCGGGTGCTCGACGCCCTATTAATAGTTCTCATGATTCTATGCACCTCTGTTATGTAACTTCCCAGTCGCATATGATGCAATGAAAAAATATGCCCAACTCCAGACTTCAGAATCATGTATATTATCACTGACGAGAGATGTCATGTTTCGTGGTAGCATTGCAGCGCAAAGTCACAAAATTACGTTCAATTACAAAATAATAAATAGTGTGAGAAAGGAATATTATTTGGACTAGACGTTCTCAACCTCTCTTGGTAGCGCTGTTCTGGGCACATCGTATTAAACCCCTCGGCACACTTTCCGGTATAATGGCATATTTCCCACAGTAGGGTGACCAGTGCTGGGCACAATGTTCCATAATCAGCCTGAGGAGCGTGTTGTGCAGAAACAATACAATGCCCAACGCATGTAGTCGGTGCCGTGCCAAATGCCCTCTTTATCACCCTGTCTTCCTGCAATGCCCCTCATCGGGACAGGTAGAAGGCAAAGTCAAATAGTGCAGACCGATCTTACTGACTCTGAACGTACAGCAGGCGCAGAGGAAATATCGACCTGAGATCCTGGAAAGTTTTGAAGAAAAGCTGAAGGATGAAAAAGGTCAGGGCAAAGTATGACCCGAGCCTAAGCTGTCCTTACATCTTTTCGGTATTACTTACTTTTACAATTTATCTTCTTTTGCACATTAGTTGTTTATCGTTCCTTGTTTATGCATACTGTTTCATTAATCCTATAGTTTTTTCTTTATTTTCCTCTGGATGCCTGTAAGAAGATAAATCTCAAGGTAGAATATAGCAGGGAGTGTTACAGGAAAGGAGGATGAGCTTAGGGCTTGGACCAACATGTGGAATTACGATATTAATATTATTGCGAGACTTGGGTGCAAGAGGGTCAGGATTGGCAGTGCAAAGCTCCGGATCTACTGTTTCAGAGGTGATTTTTTCGTGAGTGTTTAGAGGGAGAGGAGTGGCGTTACGAGTCAGGGAAAACGTCTTGGCAATTCTCAGGCAGGACAGACGGGAAAGCTCGTCTATTGCAGCTTTCTGGGTGGAACAGAGTGTATTCTGGACCAGACAGCAGACGACGCGATTTAGAGGAGCTATTTTGCAGTGAAACTGTTACAAGAGACCAAAGGCTCTAAACAGTCGGTGATTTTAACTTTCCACATCTTGACTGGGATCCCCGCGGTGTAGGAGGGCTCGATGGGAAACGGTATATCCAACTATTGGACACTGCCCCACATACCTCATGACAGGTAACGCCTCAACCCAGCCTCATATATAGATCCCCCAACCCTACCGTCAACCCTAACACTAAGGTCCACAGTTCCATTGCAAAGTACCAATACAGCACATCCTTCCTATAAAGTGGTGACTAGAACAGCACACAGGAATCCAAGTACGGCATACCCACGTGTTTATCATCTGCAGTTTGACTTCTTGAGTCTTCTGCTCAAAGCTCAGAAAGAATGAATGGAAGCATCCCACCAGCATTCTTTACCAATGTCTCTAATTGCACTGTGTCACCGTGTCACAACCACGGACTCGGCAGCGCAGCAGATTCGGAAATTGCGCTCGTAAATATGCACGTGTCTGCTAATTATTATTTCATTATGGCGGTATTGAAATCCCTTCGTTTCGTTGTAGCGCTTGTCGAGACTTGAGCAAAGCCCTGCACCGTTAGGCTGCCTGGTTGAATTCAGCCTTGCCTGAGAAAGTGAACTATCGAGTCGAGTGATGCTGAAGACCAGCGGTATTCGTTCTATATTTTGATATTCCTGTCAGCCGCGGTGTTAGTACCTAGATTTCCGTTTGAGTATTTTAGTTACTGGCCTTGTTGGCGAGCTGTTTTTGACCAAATACGCAGCGATTTCTTCAGGTGACAGAGACAGACTGGCGTATTCGTTGCCCTACATGCTTCATCTCACCGAAGAACATAGTAAAAACATCTTCATACTTCGAAATGATCTTTATTACCGTATATCTGGAGTTAGGGTGTATAGCATATATGGATTTTACCAGCAGCCGATCTTCAGACATGAACATGGGTCGTAGATTGAATTTAAACTGCAGCCTTGAACAACAGTTTTCATGGAGCTGTGGAGTGGAGTTAATTGCAAACCAGACAATACCGATTAACAGTCGTTTTGAGTGTCCGGTGTATGAATGCGAAGACGTAGATATGTGAAAGCTACATGTAATTCAAAGCAATAACGGTAAATTCATTGCAACAACAAGATCTTCCTGCTGTTCCCTTTGATACTTAGCATCGAGAAATGTGAAGAAATATTGAGTCGTACAAAAAAGCCGGATGAACTCAGCAGGTCGGGCAGCTTCCGTTGAAATTGGTCAGAAATGTCGAGTCGGGAAGCCCCTTCCTTCAAGAGAGTCTCAATATGACGCCTTCTACACGGATTTCTTGAATAAAACACTTCAATATCCACTAGCTTTAATGTCTTTCCGACGACTTTGTTCATGAAATAACAATCTACAGTGCAGCAGATTATCAGTAGAGGAACCAACTGTGCCTGGTAACTTTTCCAGCTTTGAAGAAAGACCCTCTTGTCTATAATTTCCACGGTTATCTCTACTCCCTTTCTTGAAAAAGGGAAGAACATTTGCTCCAACCAATTATCTTTTGCTATTCCTGTGGCCAGTCAGCCCGAAAAGGTGATTGCCCATGGGTGCCGCAACCTCTTCCGGTGTGTCCTGTAGAAACACAGGACAATATAATTGGTTCAGCATAACATTGTGGAACAGAGGGCCTGTTCCCATGTTGTTCCTATTCTGTCATCTAAGCACTGCCCCGACTGGACCCGGAGAATATTCCACTGCAACGTTTTGTTCAAAACTCCAGTACAACATCTTTCTTAACTTCAATACGACCAAGTGTATCAGTCTGTTTTACTCTGTCTGCACAACCGCCAAGGTCCCAGTCACGATAGTAATATGTAAAGAAAGGTTTAAATTTGACTCGTCTTTGGTAGTGCCCTAATGTACAGGCAAGACAAATGATGTTAGTAGCGGATGTGAGAATATTTTGGGAAATTACAAGGGAACTGGTCTACAGCCATATTTTGAGAGCACATGTTGATAGATTGGAGTGACTGGGCTTGTATACACTGGAATTTAGAAGGATGAGAGGGGATCTGATTGAAACGTATAAGCTTATTAAGGGATTGGACACCCTAGAGGCAGGAAACAAGTTCCCGATGTTGGTGGAGTCCATAACCAGAGGCCACAGTTTAAGAATAAGGGGTAGGCTATTTAGAACGGAGTTCAGGAAAAACCTTTTCACCCAGAGAGTTGTGGATCTACGGACTGCTCTGCTTCAGGAGGCAGTGGAGGCCAATTCTCTGGATGCTTTCGAGAAAGAGATAGATAGAGCTCTTAAAGATAGTGGAGTCAAGGGATATGGGGACAAGGCAGGAACGGGGTACTGATTGTGGATGATCAGCCATGATCGGATTGAATGGCGGTGCTGGCTCGAAGGGCAGAATGGCCTACTCCTGCACCTATTGTCTATTGTCAGTACTGGTCTATAGCCTGGAGGCGGAGATGTTGCGATTAGGTGCTGGTGAGAGAATAGTTTTTTTCTGATCAGGAATAGCAATAGATAATCGGTTGGCCATAAGTGTTATTCCTTTTCTTTGTCTTTTTATAGATCAGCTGTCACTGTGTCTACGTTATGTGCCCAGGCTGCCTGTCGCTAGAGACAGGAAGGTGCGGGCTGGTAACCATTAGTGGTTGGAAAGTTACTTGGATAAAAGTTGTTAGATCTTTGAAAGTATTTGGATAAAATGTTGTCTCACACGATTGTTTCCCTCCGGCATTAAGTGGATTATAGTGGATCAATTCATCAATGAATTTTAAGTACAGTTTTGTTTCGTTCTCCACTTCGTTAAGTATCTTCATTTTTACCGCATTTTATTCATTATTTAACTAACACTGCGCTTTAGAGCCTATAACACGGGTGAAGTGCCTCATTTATTTGCGAATAGATTTTGCTTCTCTATCAGGAAAGAGCAGGCATAAGTTTTAAAATATTTTCGTTACATGATTAAGAACCGCCCTTCCTCCTCCGACTCCAGACAGCCGTTTCCTTTTCTACTTATCAGTTTAACCCTCACTCTATCAGACTCTTGTTCTTCGCACACGTGTAGAGCTCTTTGTTTTGCGGTGATCATAATTGCAAACAGTGCTCCAGCTGTGTCACGGTCAAGCCAATGTATTATAAAGTTATGATGTCACATCCTGTCTCTTATCCTGTGCCACGACCGATGAAATGTGACACCGTAACGAAGTGGGTTCCAGAACGCTTTACAGTACCAACAACCTGGGTTCAATTCACGCCGCACTCTGTCAGGAGCTTGCACATTCTCTGCATGACCTCGGGGGTTTCCTCCGGGTGCTCCAGTTTCCTCCTACAGTCCAAAGATGCGGTGGTTGGTTGACTGTAGTGTCATTGTAAATTGTTCCGTGATTAGGTTAGGGTAGAATCGGGGGTTGCTGGGCGGCGCCGCACGAAGGGCCAGAAGGGCCAATTCCACACAATATCCCAATAACAGACAAACAAACAAATAAATAAAAATCGGAGACATCTCATGCGCCTTGCTTAGCACCCTTCCGATCTGTGATGCCACTTTCGAAGAATTACTGTGATACCCCAAGGTGTCTGTGTTCGTTAGTTCTCCACGGGGCCCTAGCACGTACAGTAGATGCCTGGCCTTATTTACTCTCCCGCAATCCATCACTTCAAACATAAGTATTACATTCCACATACCATCGCTGTTTGATATCATATTTTGGCCACTAACAATTGCGCCCACTATTTTAAGGATGGCACCGCTTTTTAAAAACACAGATAAGTTTATAAAGATAGGAGCAGAACCAGGCCGTTTGGTTTATCAAGTCTGCTCCCCCATTCCATTATGGTTGTTTTACTGCCCTTCCTCAACCTCATTCTCCTTTCTTCTTCCCGTAATCTTTGACGCCCTGACGAGTCAAGAACCTATCGCCCTAACTTTCAAATATCCACAATAATTTCGGCCTCCCCAGCCATCTGTACCAGTGAATTCCACAGCTTTGCCACCCTGTAGCTAAAGAAATTCCTTCTCATTCCTCGTCCTAACTGGATGTACTCAAGTTCTGAGGCTATGCACTCAGGCCCTGAACTCCTGTACTATAGAAAACCCCCTCACTACCTACTCTCGACCTAGGCCTTTTGATATTCGACAGCTTTCAATGAGATCCGCTTCGTTCTTATAAACTCAGACGAGCACTGGCCCACAGCTATCAAACTCTCGTTCTGATCTTTTCGTACCCGAAATCATTCTCGCGAGCCTCCTCTGAACCCTCTGCAATGTCAGCACTCCCTTTCTTAGAGAAGCGCAACAAAACTGTTTCCAATAGTCCAAGCGCGGACTGACCAATGATTGATAAAGCTGAACATTACGCATTGCTTCCATATCCTAGTTCTCTCGAAAAGATAGCTAACATTGCATTTGCCTTGGAGACCAACGACTTAATTTTTAAATTAAGCTTCAGGAAATCCTTCAAGAAAACTCGGGTCCATTTTCACATCTGATTTCTGGATTTGCTCCCTATTTAGAAAACTGCCTATGCCTTTATTTCTTCCGCTCAGGTGCATGACTATGTTCATGCCTACAGTATATTTCATTTTCCTCTTCTTTGTGCATTCTCCCAAAACGTGTAAGTCCTTCTGTAGACTCCCTGCTTCCTCAGAACTACCTTTAACTCCAAAGTCCTTTCCAATCCCGGAAATCTGTTCACAAAGGCATAACAATCATATAATCATTATATTGTAAAAAGAAGCGGCCCCAACACCGAACCCTGTGCCACATTACTAATGACCGAGAACCAACCAGCACTCTGTGCCTCTGGCCAATCAACCAATATTCAAACCTGACTAGTATCTTTTCTGTAATTCCAAGTTTAGCAACCTCACGTGCCGCACCTCGCCAAACGCCACGTTAAAATGCAAGCAAGCAGGGGACACTGATTCTCCTTTGTCTAACATGCATGCTGTTTCCTCAAGCATTCCAGCAGAAAAAAATTCAGCTTAAGGAAACCATCGGCATTTCGGCCTGTTTTATCACGCACCCCCAAACAGGTTATGAATAATGGGCACCAATATCTCACTAGCTACTGATGTCCTGCTAACTGGCCAATGATTTTCCGTCCCATCGTAAAGACTGGAATAACGTTTGCAGTTTTCCATTCCTCAGGAAACTTACGAATCCCACATTCCTATCTAAGTCATAATATAGAGGAGAATTATCAAGCGTTCCAACACTGATCCTGGAGGTACATCACTGGTCACTGGTCTCTGATTGAGTCCTGGCGCAAGATTTTTACACAAACTCAATTCAATTTTCACACAAATTCACTGGCAATTGATTTCTTTATAAAGATGTTGTTCGACGCCCTGAGCTCTTCCAGCTGTTTATGTTTGCATTGCCGTGGTCTATACGCTTATTGTCCTAATTGAAATATTCTGTCAAGTTACTAAGAGAGGACTTCTCATGGACAAAACCCTGCTGACTTTCCCTAATCATTCATTGCTTCCAATCCTGCTTCTAAATTTCCAGATCGGATTTCAGGCTAACTTCCTTAGCAGCACTGAAAAGGTAGTGTTCTTCTGAGAGTGATATACTGAATAGGTCAAAGGTCAGAGTTCAACGATCAAAATTGAAAGTACATTTATTATCAAAGTATGTATGTATTATACAACCTTGAGGTTCGTCTCCTTACGGAGAGACACTAAACAAGAAACCTAAAAGAACACTCAGTGTGGGGAGAGGGAGAGGGAGAGGGAGAGGGAGAAAGCAAATCGTGCAAAAATGGCATGTAGAACGAAAGTGGGGTTCAGGCATGAAGCTCGGAGCAGCTGGAGCTGGCCCACGGCATCCGTCTGAGTTCAACAGAGCGGAGTAGACTTCCTGGAGCCTGCAAACACGGAACCCGCAGCAGCCGGAGGAATCCAACACACTGAACCTCAGTGCAACGAAGAGCGGAGTAAAAGTTGTCATCAAAGTACGTGTCGTCGGAATTCAGAGTTCAGTTCCTACCTCCTTTGTAAGTCTCCTTGTATGTCTGGGTATCCGCCCACATTCCAAAGCCCGAACGGTTAGTAGGGTAACAGGTAAATTACCCCATGATGACGTTTAAATTGGTGGATTTCTGGCCGGTGCAGTTTGTAGGGCCAGAAGGGCCTGATCTTTAAATAATCTGTATCTTTGAATTGTGGGATTTGTCTGAATTGTGAGGTGTCACTGATACGTAACTTCCTGGAGTTGTGCGGAGACACATATAACTGCTATATTATCCTAAAAACACATAATGTACATTCATGCATTTTTATCAGGGAAGCCGTGGAAATTTAAGATTGGTCACACTGCTGAAGAACGTTTCTCGACATGATATTGAAGGGAAACTCCTCTGAAATAAACAAAGTTAGTTTGTCTCCCAGCCAACACAATCTAACAGAGTGAACCTGTAGAAAGTGGAATCTGAAACAGAAACGAAAACGAAAAGAACTCCCCCCCCCCCAGACAAAACAGAAGGTGAGGAAACAACTGTGAAGAAAGAGAGAGGGAGAGGGAGAGGGAGAGGGAATTAACTGCTCTGGTTGAAGACCCGTCTTCAGGTCCCAGGTCTTCGACACAGCTTTCCATGTTAAAACATTCCAAAGAAGACAATCGTCCTGAAAATTTCAGAATCAGCTCGGTACGAATCTCAGTGACCTTAATCGATTGCTAGATTCGGTGATAAGCCGTTAATTAAAAACATGTTGTTTTGAAGGAAATATAACGAAAAATATGCCATAAACAAGGGAAACAAACGTACATGTTATAAAGTCGCGGAGATGCCTCCACATTTGATTATGATTATGGAGATATAGCTTGCATTTGACGCGCCTAAACTCGTATAGTGAAACGATAAGGATTCGATAAATCATTGCATTACCCGAAACATATGACGATGGCATATTGTGAGGGCACATCGCCGTTGCATTTTTGAAACCGATTCTTTCTATGAAGACAGCAAGGTCGGACAACAGACGTGTCAGAGGAGGATTTCATTTGCTACAGGTTTCATACTTCCATTTGGCAAGGGACAACATGTTTCCTCAAAGAACATTCGTTAGTTAAATTCGTAAACTCTCTTTATCTAACACAGGATTGTAATATTCAAGGTTAATTTCACCGTTAGTCACAGAGGCTGTAGACGCGTTATCAGTGGACCAAAAATCCGGTCAATTATAACAGAATTCTACCAGTGTAAGAATCACAACAGCATCCCCTGCTTCTTTGGTCAAACCTCCGGTATTAATCCATTGATCTGAAGTATAATTCTGCCACTGTAGAAATCATATCAGCAACACTTTACGCCTTGGGACATATAACTAAAATAACTTTCTTGTTTTTCCTGGAAAAACAGGCTTCTAAGCTTCACGCACCTGGCTTCGCTGATTTATGGTGCATTTATCAGATCTGCCGAGGATTGAAAAGATTTATTTGACTTCAGCACAAAACATGCAGATCAACTTATATTTTATCTACAATTGATCTGGCCATTCAATGTGACCAGAGGTTTCACTTCAAGAACATTCGTTAGTTAAATTCGTAAACTATCTGACATAGGATTGTAATATTCAAGGTAAATTTCACCGTTAGTCAAAGAGGATGTAGACGCGTTGTCAGTGGTCCAAATATCCGGTCAATTATAACAGAATTCTACCAGTGTAAGAATCACAGCATCATCCCCTGCTTCTTTGGTCAAACCTCCGGTATTAATCCATTGATCTGAAGTATAATTCTGCCACTGTAGAAATCATATCAACAACACTTCACTCCTTGGGACTT
Organism: Hypanus sabinus; assembly: GCF_030144855.1. Taxonomy (NCBI): domain Eukaryota; kingdom Metazoa; phylum Chordata; class Chondrichthyes; order Myliobatiformes; family Dasyatidae; genus Hypanus; species Hypanus sabinus. Next base: position 94,403 of record NW_026781710.1, on the reverse strand, counting down.
ATAACTAAATTAACTTTCTTGTTTTTTCCTGGAAAAACAGGCTTCTATGCTTCACGCACCTGGCTTCGCTGATTTATGGTGCATTTATCGGACCGACTGATGATTCCGAAAATTGATGTGATCTCATAAAAAAACGGAGAATTCGACTTACGGTTTATCTACAAAGTCGGCCATTTAATGTGACCAGTTGTTTCACTCCGTTCTTCATCTCTTCCCTGAACTTCCTCAGGGACAGTGTGTAGATACACGTGTTGGTGCAGGTGCAGAGAAATTGCAACATGAACCCACACTCTTGCAGAATAAACGATAGAGAACTAAGATATCTGTCTGTGTAAAAATAATTCTGAGCTTGCCAGATCATAGTAGAGACTATGAAGAGAAGCCACAATAAAATAAAATTGGCTGATAGAGCGAACAGCAAAATCATTGACTTTCTCCGGTTCTCCACCTCTGAATCCTTCTTATCGTCATTGCTGCCCCGGAGTCCCCGGCGGACTCTGTTTGCCGCGATAATATGTCTGACTGTTAAAGCATTGAACAATAGAATTAAACCGATTGGCAATAAAGGGGTGATGATGCTATTAAACAACTGGTAAGCTTTCCACACCGGTGAAGTGAAGTAATCTGCCCTGCCAATACAGCGCCATGGAACGTTGTCAATAATCATGAAAGGATCTACTGAAAAGTAAAATGGAACACACCTTAAGCAACTCCCTATGCCCACAATCGCTACCACTATCATCGCCGTCCTCTCGGTGCAAAATCGTTTCCGCAACTTTTGGCTGCAAATTGCAACACATCGATCAAAAGTGAAAGCCACCGTCAGCCAGACAGAACAGTCCATCAGTGCGAGCCGAAACACAAGTGTCGCCGCGCACATTGGAGTGATGAGCAAAAGTCTCGCAAATACATAAATATTGTTGATCCGCTCGAATACAATGCCAATGATAACACCCAGTAAATCAGCTGATGCCATCGCCACCAGGTAACGGGTGATGCATTTGGAGAGTCCGCATTTTCCACGACACAGGATAACAATAGCCAACAAATTAACTGCAAGGAAGAAAATGAGAGTTAGTTACAAACGCACAAGGTCCATCATCGTAACTGACAAAGCTGAAGGCAGCGTTGACAGAATAAATGTAATGGACCCAGATGGACTGTTTCTTCTGACGTAACACAGGTGAGAACAGGAACCCGCATAGTTAAAACTGAAGTCTGAAAAAAACGTCGAAAACGTGAAACGGGAGATTTATATATTTTTTGGTTAATGTTCCAATGGAAAAATGCTTGGACAATTATATAGAAAACGAGCTCTTTTGTTGCAGGATGGTATTAAATAACTGTGGTCCGAGTTCAGGGCTCAGGGAGAAAGCAGTTCAAATAGTCTCAGGAAGGACTAGATATATCGAATATCTTGTTTCTGCGCTGAACAGTTCTGTGTGTCTTGGATGAAAGGGAAAGCTCCCTGAACATGTTATGGTGACGGTAACCTTTTATATTGTTGTTGTAAAGTTTCACCTTTGGGCATTGATTGCAAATCAGACTTAGAACGATAAAAAAAAGAGAATGTTTTGGAAGGTCGGGCAAGGTAAAATGCTGAAGCAAGATCCATATTAGTGCTATCTTAGTTGTTCCAGCTGAGAAAGAAACCAGCAACAAGGAACGAAGTGTACGACCAGAGAGAGAGAAAGCATATGCTTCAAACCTGATCAGGTCGGCAGTCCTCGGCACACAGCACTGTGCGTAATGGTTTTCCGGCGAAAAAAAAATGCAGAGCAGCAGATAGAGGAGGAAGTAGTCGCATACATACTCCAGTTACTTACTGGGGATACCAATCGCAGTCAGTACAGGGTAATAAACACTCTGTATGTAGTAAATTGCAGGATATTCCATTTTCCGTGTGAGGTGACGATCAGGTTATAATGCTCCTGCTGCCGAAAACTACAGATTGATTTGAAAGCTTTTATAAGGGATACAGTACTATCTAGGGAAAGGTTACCAGCTTATTAGTCACATCAGAGACAGCCCTGTGAACAAACAATTAACGTAAGCTATTTCTATCATTGAGTCACCCCGCAACGGACATCTTTAATCGAGTATATCACTATAGGATATATTCCCTTTATTCTTTTCGTCAAGCTTCCGAAGGAGAAAGTCGCAAATTCCTTCTCGATGACACAACATTTAAGATGTCTGCACGGAAACTAAATTGGCACACTGCTTTTAACTTTATTATCACTTTCAAATAAGCATAATTTGTAACAGTAAGTGCAAGGCTTTACGATTCATAATGAAGTACATTTAAGCTATTTTTTTAAATGAAGTAATCCAATTCGTAGGGGGATGAGAAGCAGAGTGATACTGCTGAGCATCAGGTTTACGAACAGAGCCAGTGTCTAGTGAGACTCCAAGCAAGGGGAGACTGATAGTAGGGCAAAATTACAGTCAACATGATAAGTTACAATGCAAAAGGCGACAAAATAGAAAAGGGTGAATACAGGACTGAAGGTGATTTGGTTGTAAGCACGCAGTATGCGGAATAAGGCCGATACACCTGCAGCACAGTTTCAGATTGGCAGGTATGACCTGGTGGGCATCACTAAATCATGAGTCAAAGAAGCTGAGAGCTGGGAGCTTAACGTCCAGGGATACTTATTTTATCTAAAGGACAGGCAGAGGGTGTGGTGTGGCGCTATTGGTAAAAATTGAAATCACATCATTAAAAAGAGGAGGCATAGGGTAGAAAGGTATTGTAACGTTGTGAACAGAGTTAAGGAACGGCAAGGATAAAAAGACCTTGATGCAAGTTATATACAGACCTCCAACAATGGAATGGATGAAGTCAACAAGTTACAGCAGGACATAGAAAATACAGGTGTAATGGGAAATGCTACAATAGTCATGCAGGTAGGTCGTGGGAATGATATTGATGTTAGATCCCAAAAGTGTGTACTTCTAGAATACCTGGAAGATGGCTTTTTAGAGCTGCTCATGTAGGAGCCCATTAGCCCAGAATCCAGCTATTTTGGATTGGCCATTGTGAAATGAACGGTAAAAGATTAGAGCACGTAAGGTGGAAGAACTCTTCGGGAAAAATGATCATAATATGATACAATTCACAGTGAAGTTTGCGTAGGACAAGCTAAAGTTGGATGTGTCAGTATTCCAGTGAAGGGAATTACAAATCCATGAGGAAGAATTTGACAAAAAGTGATTGGAAAAGAACACTGGCACGGATGACGGCAAAGCAGCACGGCTGGAATTCCTGAAAGCAATTTGGAAGGCACTGTACATATACCTACCAAAGGTGAAGAAGTATTCTAATGGCGAGCCTACTCAACCGTGGATAACAAAAGACCTCAATGCCAAAACAAAACCCAAAGTGAAGCCAGCTAATAGAGCAAAATATAATGGGGAGTTAGAGGATTGGGAAGTTACTTAAACCGTCAGAAGGCAACAAAACGTCATTAAGATGAAACAGATGCAATACGAAAGTAAGCAAACCAATAGTATTAATGAGGATACCATATGTTTTGGTGTCAAAATAGTTGCTGTGATGCGTCTAATGTGGTAGAGCTTGTCGCTTTCACTTTCTGCCTCGGACTGGCGGAACTAAAGAGAACTGGGTGTGCAAGGTCTGGCCGCTGTACACATACCACGCAGACCCACCCTTTGTAGACACGCCCTGGTCGTTGTGAACCATATCCCCAGTATGGGTAAATAGCCCCACTGCCTTCTGGGCAACCTCGGGAGAGATGAACGCTACGGGAGTAGATCCAGAGAGGAAATCCGGAGTGGAGCTAGATGGATGTACTTGAACATCCTTCAGGCAGCTCATGCTGCCAAGCTTCCCCAAACCTATTGCTTCATAATCTTTCCTACACGGTGAGGCCGAGAGGGGAATCTTGAAGACTGGGCATCTCAGGATCTCCATACCTTCCACCCAGGCTTGTGATGATGATCATCATCACCCATTGTCCTTCCAGAGAGACAGATGCCAACCACCTCTAAATGATTCTTCAGATTCATAAAGTTTAAAAGAGATGCGCGATCTGACCGCTGGAAAACGATGCGAGAGAGGTAGTAATGGGAGAAAAGCACATGGCAGATGAACTCAATACGTATTTTGCATGTCTTCACTGTGATAGACATTAGCAGCGTACCAGACGTTTGAGAGTGCCAGGGGTCGGAAATGTATGAAGTTGCCATTAATCGGGAGAAGCTTCTTGGGAAACTGAAAGGTCTGAAGGCAGAGACGTTACCTGGACCAGATAATGTACAGCCCAGGGTTCTGAAAGAGGAGTCTGAAGAGATTGTGGATACATTAGTATTGATCTTTCAAAAATCACTAGATCCTGGAATGGTGGAAGAGAAAATATCAAACATCACCTCATTCTTCAAGAAGAATGGAAATTATAGGCCACTTAGTCTGACCTCAGTGGTTGGGAAGAGACTGAGATCAATTGCGAAGAATGTGGCTTCGGGATACTAGGAGTTTCACGGTGAGATAGCCCGTAGTCAGCATTGATTCCTCAGGAAAATATCATGCCTGACAAATCTGTTGGAATTATTTGAAGAAATAACAGGCCGGATAGGCAAAGGAGAATCGGTGAATGTGTTGTGACGCAGAAGATTCTTCAAGAATTTGCAAATCAAAGCTGAGACAGTCATTGAGCTAGTCGCTGATTGCCCACCGATTCTCGGGCACGGCATTTTTTATAGCAAAATCCTGGTCCAGTTTCACACGTACGTCCCATTGACTTAATCATGTTCCAATCCACATCTCCCAGCTGTCTCTCACCAATACACCATCTTCTACATTTTTAAGATTTCATTCTCCTACTAAATTGGGTACATGCATAGCAAATAGCAAGTTCAAACTGCATAATCTACATCAAGGCTGACTACATAGTTTTGGTTACACAGCAAACAATTTCAAAGCAAAACATATCTTTGCTACCTCTCATTACCACACCATTGTCTTCTACATTCAATTGGATACATGCATAGCAAATAGCAAACTTCAAAGCTGACTACCTCTCTTAGCTACCTCTCATTAACATATATTAACGCACCATTGTCTTATACATTCCTAGCATTTCATCTTGGGTACATGCACAGCAGATAATAAACTCAGAACTGAGCAATGTTCTGATCTATATTTCTTTAGCTACCTCTCATTAACTTGCTATTGTCTTCTACATTCCTAAGACTTCATTCTAATAAATTGGGTACATGCATAGCAGACTGACTAGTTACATAGCGAACGATACAAGTTTTATACTCCATAATATTTTTATACTCCAATACTCCAACAAATGTTGTGCACTTGGATTTACTGATGGGATTTTGGAAGGTGAATCACACGAGTCTGGTTAACAAGCTAAGGGCTCATGGTATTACCGGAAAGATACCAGATGGTTATAGAAATGGTGATTGGCGGAAGGCAATGAGTAGGGGTAAAGGGAGCTTTCTCTGCTTGTTTGCCGTTGCCAAGTGTCCTACATGGGTCTGTGTTGCGATCGCTTCTTTTTGACCTTACATGTCAATGTCTTGGTTGACGGAATTGATGGCTTTGTTGCAAGGTTTGCGGACGATACGAAAAGCAGTTAGTTTTGAGGAAGTAGAGACGCTATAGAAGAACTTCAATAGTCAGGAGGTGCACAGTCCTGCACTTCGGTAGAAGAAGTAAGAGGACGGAGAGAAATTTTAAACAGCGGAGTTGTAAAGGGTCTTGGGAGACATTCTGCAGGTTTCCCGAACTATCATTTTTCAAGTTGAGTCGCTGGTGAGGAAGGCAAAAGCGATGACATCATTCACTTCAAGGGGACCGGAATATAAATGTAAGGATGTAATGTTGCGGCTTTATAAAACACTGGTGAGGCCTCACTTGGAGTATTGTAAATAGTCTTGGAGCCCTTATCTTATAAAGGATGTGCTGACACTGGAGAGGGCTCAAAGCAAGTTGACGAAAGTTATTCCAGGATTAAACGCCTTGTCATATGAGGAGCGGTTGATGTCTCTGGGCTTGTATTGCCCGCAATGCAGAAGACTGAGGGTGACCCCATGAAGGCGAAAGGCCTTCATAGAGCAGATTTGGGCAGGCGGATACCTGTGATGTGAGAGTCTAGGATAGAGGACACAGACTCAGAATAGAGGGGCTTACTTTTAACCCGGAAATGAAGCGGGAATTGAGGAATTCATTGTCACGGGCGGCTGTGAATGGCACATCCTTACGTATAATAAAGGAAGAGGTTGATAGATTCCAGATTGGTCAGGGCATGAAGCCATACAGGAAGAAGCCAGGAGATTGGGGCTGAGAAACAAATGGATCTGTCATGACGAAATGGCGGAGCAGACTCGATATTCCAAACGGCCTAACTCTGCTTATATATCACGTTCTAAAGTCCTTTTTACAGAACTGAAGAATCCTGGGTCTTCCCCCTTACCATGAAAGACTCCTTTATATCGAGTCCGGTCGGTTCGGATTTGCAAAGCAGCTCCTCCGCGTTCTCAATCAGCGCTGCTGCTTCACAGGGCTGTGTACCTTGCCCCCTGCTAATCTTGCATTACAATTGTGACTGTATGGCTCGGCACAGCACTAATGCCAGATTCAAGTTTGCTGACAACGCCACTGTAAACGGCCGAATCAAAAGTGGTGACGAATCAGCATGTCGGAGGGAGGTTGTAAATTTGTCTGAGTGGTGCCGTAGCGAAAACATCTTGCTCAGTGACTGCAAGTCCAAGGATTTGATTTTTGACTTCAGTATGAGGAAGCCGGAGTTTCATGAGCCACTCCTGATCGAAGTTCTCCGATAGCCTCTCCTGGGACCAGCATGAACGTGCAATTAAGAAGGAAGTCCGGCATCCCGAGGAGTGTGTGGACGTGGCACCTAAAATTTTGACAAGCGACTATAGACTTGTAATGGAGAGTCGATTGACTGACTGCAGCACCCGGAATGGAAACATCAATGGATACGATCGAGTCTCTCAGCACCATTGGGAACTTCGATAGGAAACGTTGCCGCAGGAACGCGGTATCTTATCATCAGGGAGCCTCCACCACCCGGAACATGCTCTCTTTTCCCTTTTGCCACAGGGAAGAAGGTACAGGAACCTCATGACTGAAGCCACCAGGTTCAGGAACTGTTATTATTCCACAACATCAAGCTACGGTGCCATGGAGTTGCAGTATCCTAGGAAGCGAGTCCGTAGATTACGGAATCTGTACAGAGTTGAGGTGCCTGACGTTATCCACACTGGTAATGATCTCGAAGGTCTCATTCTGAGAAAGGGGAAGATTCTATTCCATGCAACACTGAATTTACACGGATTAGGGCAATTTACCTCTAATTTCGTTGGTGTTGCTACAACTGAATGTATTTTGATTGTACTGAGTCAGATCCACCCGCCGTAGTAATGATCACTATACGAGAGCAATTGTAAGAAGGTGCAGATGTAGTTTCTACTGCAGGAAGCGGAGAAGTCAAGACGGAGAAAGAAGTTATAAAGCAGGTGTTTGCTTTCTTTTTCTAGTCTGAAGAGGGACTGAAAGCAGGTCTGGTGAAATGAGAAGAACCATTTCAACTTAAAGACATAAGCTTTTATGAGTCTAAGAGATATAAAGTGGCGAGAGAATTGGTGAGAGTTAGTTATAGTCTAACAGTGCAGCGTTAATGTAGCGTAAACTGTGTAATTAGAAGTTTGTGTGATGATGATCATGTTATAAACTGTAGACAGTGCACCAAAGTCAGCTATAAACACGAGGAGGAGGAATTTCGCAAGGTCAATTGAAAGAAGAGCCTCTTAAGAGAAAACAAAGTACCAAACTATTATATCCAGGAATGCGGAAAAATCGCCCGAGCGAATCACAACTTTGTCGTGGTTTGGAGGTTCGTGTGCCTCAGGTTCACGGAGACCCGTGTGAGCTGGAGTGCGGGCCTTGCGCTTTTGCTCTGGGTAGCGTCCCAGGTCAAAGGGGAGAGGCCAGACTAAGAGTTGTGCACACGTCTTCCAGGCTCTGCCTTCATCTCATGGTTACCATCCCTGACTGGTTAACAAAATTGTAATGGAATCTACAATGAAGAATCCTTCCATATCCGTGTGCCACGGTCTGGACCTTCAATTCTGCTCTTGTGGTGTAAACGGCAGTTTCTTTAGGCATCCATTGGTCTCGAAAGACCATGGATTTGCGCCTTGGAAAGTTTCCATGGTGCAGGCCAGGTAGGGCTGCATAGGAGACTGGCAGTTGCCCATGCTCCAAGCCTTCCCCTCTCCACGCCACTGACGTTGTCCAAGGGAAGGGCACTAGGACTCAGGCAGCTTGGCACCGGTGTCGCCGCAGAGCAATGCGCTGTTGTGCTTTGCTCAAGGACACAGCACGCTGCCTCAGCTGAGGCTCGAACCAGTGACCTTCAGATCACTAGACCGATACCTTATCCACAAGGCCACACGGAAGGGCAGTAAGTCAGTTAGTATTGTGAAAAAATAGGGCACTATTGATGCTAATGCATTGTTAGATAAACGCTCTCAGTCAATACAAGCCCAGAGCCATGAAACGCTCCTCATATGACAAGCCGTTCAATCCAGATTCGATTTCGTCAAAGTTTTAATTTCATGAAAATGTAAGACAATTACTTGATTATTTTGCGTTGGTTGCTTAAATATGAATTCTTTCTCGTTTCAATGCATCACTACAATGCTTTCGAACGCTGTTTTGCTAAAATCAAAGAAAAAATCAAATCGCCTCCATCAAATCGCATTCAGAACATCCTCATATTGTATTCACCTGCCTCAACATCAGCACAGCTGCACTACACGGCTGTGTACGTGGCCCCCTGCAATACCCGCATGACCCTAGACTGGGCACGGTACCGATGCCATATTCATGTTTACTGACAACATCACTGTTGGAGGCCGAATCAAAGATGATAACGTATCGGCTCGTCGGAGGGAGATTGAAAATCTGGCTGATGCCATAACAATAACCTTCTACTCAATGACTGTAAGACCAAGAGTTGATTATTGACTTCAGCAGGAGGAAACCAGAGATCCACGAACTAGGCATCGAAATATCAGAGTTGGAGCATCTTTACATTGCTCGCCTTTTTGGTTTCGGAGAGCCTGCCAGGGACCAGCATGTCAGTGGAATTACGATGAAAACACGGCAGCCTCTTTCCTTCCCTAAGGGCTTTCGGATATTCGGCAAGACATGTAAAGCATTGACAAGTGCCTACAGATACGCACTGGAGAGTAGACTGTGTGACTGTATCACGACACGCAATAGAAACATCAATACCCTTGAACGGAAAAATCCTTCAAAAAGTGACCTGGATTAGGAAGGTGAGTGGTGGATCTATAAGTTTTCTGATGACACACAAGGTGGGGGTGTTGCGGATCGTCTGGAGGCGTGTCAGAGGTTACAGCGCAACATTGACAGGATGTAGAACTGGTTTGTGATAAGTGTGAAGTGGTTCGTTTCGGTAGGTCAAATGTAATATAATATGAATGATAAGACTCTTGGCAAAGTGGAGGATCAGTGAGGTCTTGGGGTCCGTGTCCATTGGACACTCAAAGCTGCTACGCAGGTTGACAGCGTTGTTAGGAAGATGCATGGTGCTTTAGTCTTCATCAGCCATGGGACTGAGTTCAAGAGTCGTGAGGTAATTTTACAGCTATGTAAGACCTTGGTTAGACCTCAATTGGAGTACCGTGTTTAATTCTGGTCACCTCACTGCAGGAAGGATGTGGATTCTATCGAAGCAGCTCAGATTGGAGAGCATGTCTTATGAACATAGGTTGAGTGCTCTTAGCCTTTTCTCCTTGGAGCAACAGAGGATGAGAGGTGACCTGATAGAGGTGTATAAGATGATGAGAGGCATTGATCGTGTGGATAGCCAGAGGCTTTTTCCCAGGGCTGAAATGGCAAAAACGAGGGGGAAAGTACGAAGGGGATGTCAGAGGTGAGATTTTCAGGCAGAGAGTGATAGGTGCGTGGAATGGGTTACCAGCGGAGAAGGTAGAGCCGGATAAGACTGGGTCTTTTAGGCGCGTCTCAGATAGGTACATGGAGGTTAGAAAAATCGATGGCTATGTGGTAGGTAAATCCTGGGCAGAGAGTAGGTTACATGGTTGGCAGAACATTGTGGGCCGAACGGCCTGCCATGTGCTGTAGATTTCTATATTCTTTGCTCTGAGTACAGCCCAGTCCATCCCAGTCACTCCCCACCATTGGACACTTCTATATGAAACGTTGCTGCAAGAACGCAGCATTCATCATCAGCGACCCTCCACCACCCGAGACGTTCTCTCCTTTCCCTGCTGCCTTGAGGAAGAAGGTACAGGAACCTCACGACTCACACCACCAGGTTCAGGAACAGATATTATCAATAAACATCAGGTCACGGTGCTATGCAGTTGCAGCCTCCTTGGAAGCGAGCCTGGAGATGATGGAATCTGATGTTTTTCACGCTGGTGATGATCCCGAAGGTCGTACGGTCATGACTTTTCCTGAACCTGCGCAATTGGGACCCAAGGGTGCTGCGTCGTCTGCCTGATGGTAGAATCGAGAAGGGAGCGAGAGCGGATGCAAGAGGAAACATGCTTTGCTGGGCTGTGAGGCGGATGCAGATAGCGGGATTTGGATGGTTAATTCCAACAGGAATTGCATGGATATCGTGCACTGAAAGGCCTTTGTTGCGTGAAGTGACATCCAGCTTCACTTAGCTCGCCGTCAAAATGCTGGCAGTGGCTGAGGGCAACAAGCATGCTTTCACAAAGCATTTATCTTGGCCTGACAATCTGAGGGAAAAGTGAGGAAATATCCGATGTTATGACAAGAGGGTAAGAGTTTATTCTATGCAACAATGAATTTAAACTGAACAGGGTATTTTCCCTCCCGTTTTGCTGGCGTCCCGATAGCTCTACAGTATTGAATGTGTTTTGCTTGTGCGGAGTGCACCAAAGTTAGCTGTAATCTCGTGGAGGAAGAAATTTACGCGGTCGATTTAAAAAAAAATGTTAAGAGAAAAAGAGGTCCCGAACTATTTTGTATCCCGTATTGTGGAACAATCCTCCGAACCGACTATAATCTTGGAGGCTTTCATGCCTCAATGACCCAGAGAATGCTTTGTTGGCTCGGTTCGGCACCTTGTGGTCCTCGTGGCTAAAGGGATCGGGGGTATGGAGAGAAAGCAGGTACGTGGTTCTGAGTTGGACGATCAGCCATGATCATACCGAATGGCGGTGCAGGCTCAAAGGGCCTAATGGCATACTCCTGTACCTATTTTCTATGTTTCTATGTACTTTGGCTCTCCATAGAGTGACGCAAACAAAATAGTTGAAAGGGTGCAGGCCAGACGAAGAATGATTCAGTGATCCCCCAGGTTCTTCAGATCAGCTCACAATCTTGACTGGTTAAAAAAATTAAGGAAGCAGCAATTGACTATCCTGCTGTATATGTGTAGGACTGCAAGGACAGACAGAGATAGCGGAGAATTGCTGCGCTAAAGGTCAGCAGTGTAACGCAGTACGCCAGTCAGTATGGTGGAAAAATGGAGTATTCGTGATTCTAAGTGTATTAGGCAGATAAGCATTATACGAGAGATTCTGTACATAATGAATGAAGGTGATTTGATTTATTCCTTGATCTCAGTAAAACAGATTTCGAAGGCAATGTAATGATTGCAAATGAATTTAATTAGCATGAAAGAGCCAGGTAGTGCACATTACAATGTCATTAAATCGAAAATAACAAAATTTGTTCCAGTAAAAGTCTTAAATTTGTCCAAAAAGGTTGAATTTTAGAGCAAGACCATGTCGAATGTAAAAAAGTACCAGTTTCCTGGTTACATCGGAAACACTGATCCGATAAATTTGGATTAAATTTTTTTATTTTTTGTGGTGTAATATATAATTGATGTAGAAAATTATACTGCACTAATCTTAACTGAACATTTATTGTATTTGTCATACTACCAAGACATAGTCTTGACCAATTTGTTTCTTTAATTTTAATATTCAAATCACTTTCCCATTTTTGTCTTGACTTATGGACTCCTTGCTTAATTACCTGTCTTTGAATCAAGTTATACATGCAAGATATAAATTTTTTGATATTTCCTTTTTGAATTAAAATTTCTATTTCATTAGATTTCGGCAATAACATTGTTTGACCTAATTTTTCTCTTAAATAAGCCCTTAATTGAAAGTAACAAAATAAAGTGTTGTTTGATATTTTATATTTATTCTTTAATTGATCAAATGACATTAATATCCCTCCTTCAAAACAATTTCCTCATAATCCAATATTATTTTTACTAGGTGATATTGAAGGGATAAAACCGAAACTCAAACTAAATAAGTATCAGAAAGAATTTATAAAAATTGCACTGGCAGTAGCCAAAAAAGCTATTGCAGTTACTTGGAAATCGGATAGACATTTAAGTATAGATTCTTGGAAGAAAGAAATCTATGGTTGTATTCCATTAGAAAAAATTACTTATAATTTAAGCGATAAATATGAAACATTTTTGAAAATTTGGAGCCCTTATTTACAAAAGACAGGATTAAATATATAGATGCTCTGAAGATGAAACAATTGGTTATTAGGGGAAATAAATAAATATACATATTAAAGTTATTACGAATTCCATGGTGCATGTGGAGATCTTCCAACAACCAGGCATTCTTTCTTTCTTTCTTTCTTTCTTTCTTTTTTTTTCTATAGGGCAGTTAGGGGGGAGGGGTTAAGGGGAGGGGGTATGGGTTATATACATTGTTTTTTCATACTTTGTAACCATTTAAAAATGCAATAAAAAAAGTTTAAAAAAAAATAACAAAATGTCGCCCAGTAGTGCCTGTATGAGAAATATTCCACAATGTTGCAACAAATCTGCTTAAGATACGGGACGACAAATAGCTTTACGTTCTACTGTATCCTCTCCTTTTTAAAAAGTAACCACGTAAAATGTCAAAAAAAAGAAAGGAATAGGATTGGCATCTGGAAAAACTTCGCAATTCAACAATAGATATTGTGCGGTAAAAAAGTAAAAGAAGGTGGAGAAATGAAACAAAATTGTTACAGCCACTTGGAAAGTTCTCCACAAAATTGCAAAAAGAGAATAAGCGGAACGATGGAGCCCTTATGGTCATTTGCTGCCTGAGAAGAATCGTTAAAATTTGAAAGAAAGAGTGCAGACATGCTCGGGCTAAACGCTTTCTTGTTGGTAAGGTTTCATTGTACGACTGTTGCTTCAATTTTATTTCAATGATCTTCTCCAAAACTTCCTGCTTTATAATGGACTCACAGAAGGAGCAGCAAGAATATTTTGCATGGCGAAAAAAAACTGTTTTCTCTGCCGAGATATTTTTAACAATGGATATGCATTCAAGATATTCTCGCTGGGAAAATACTTGAATACATTCACAGTGTGAAGAAACCTTGATTCACTATTAATCCTTAACCTCTAGAATTTATAAGTATATATTGGACTCCATGGTAGCGTATCAGTTAGCGCGACAGCATCACAGTTCGGGGAGTCGGAATGCGGAGGACAATACCGGTGTTCTTTGCAAGAATGTTTGTACACATAGTTTTCCTCTTGGTGTTACATCCCACAGACCACCAACCGACCGGGTGGAAGGTTAATTGGCGACTATAAATGATCACGCGATGACACTTGAGTTAAATCTGTGGATTGCTGGCTGGCGCAGTTCAATACGGCTGGAAGGGCCTGATTCACGCAGTATCTGTATCTCTGATCTCCAGGATTGCAGCAGCGGTGTCGATGATACATAAAAATATAACTTCCTGCGTTTGTCCGGAAACAGACACAATTGTTATATTATCCGATAAGACACATGATGTACATTCATGCAATTTTATCACGATATATCTGAAAACAGAAGATTCTTCACCCTGCGGAAAGAAAGATGTTCCTAGTCAAAACGTTAAAGGGAAGCTCCTCTGAAATAAATATACATAACTTGCCTCCCAACAAACTCAATCTAAGCGAGTGAATCTGGAGAAAGTGGAATCTGAAACAGAAACGAAAACACAAAGAATAAAAAGCAGGTGAGAATACAACTGTGAAGTAAGAAAGTAAATTAAATGTTGTAGTAGAACATCCATCGTCAGGTCTCTGACATTAATTTTTTGACAAAGCACTCCCTTTTCACCAGTTCCAATGAAAACAACAGTCGTGAAGGTTCAAGAGTCACCTCAGTACCAATTACAGTGATCCTAACCTCCTGATAGAACCGGTGATAACAGTTTAAAACAACATTTTATTCTGCTGGAAATATAATGAAAAATATGGGACGAAAGTGTTGGGAAATCGCGGAGATTCATAAAATGTGATCATGATTTTGGACATATTGGCGTGACAATATTCCACACCGACTCGATAAATCATTGTCTCACCCGAAATATATAACTATGTCTTATTGTGGCAATGACATCGAGGTTGCATCTTTGATGCATTAAGACTGCAAGGCAGGACAACTTGCGTGTCAGACTAGGGTTTCATTTGACATTTGTTATATGTTTCCTCTTTCCAGCGATCAGCGTGTTTCCTCAATCCTTGAACCGAGTACAGCGAAGATAAATCCGCCACTCTCAGTAGACGGAAACGCGCGTTCAATGGATCGATGATCAAGTCAATTAGTCAATCCAGTCAATCTGCCAATGCAAAGATCACATCAGCAACACTTTATTCGTTAGTACACTTGAGGAAATTAAGTTTGCTGCCCTTGTTGGATAAACGGGCATTCACGCACCTGGTTGCGCAGATTTATGGTGCATTTATCAGATCTGCTGAGGATTGAAAAGATTTATTTGACTTCAGCACAAAACATGTAATTCAACTTACATTTTATCTATAACTGATCTGGCCATTCAATGTGACCAGAAGTTTCACTCCCTTCATCATCTCTTCCCTGAATTTCCTCTGGGACAGTGTGTAGATACACGTGTTGGTGCAGGTGCAGAGTAATTGTAACATGTACCCAGACTCTTGCAGGATAAACGACGGCGAATTAACATATCTGTCGGTGTAAAAGTAATTTTGAACTTGCCAGATCTTCGTAGAGACTATGAAGGGGATCCACAACAGAATGAAATTTGCTGATTGAGTGAACAGCAAAATCATTGACTTTCTCCGGTTCTCCACCTCGGAATCCTTCTTATTGTCATTGCTGCTCCGGAGTCCTCGGCGGACTCTGTTTGCAGCTAAAATGTGACTGACTGTTAAAGCATTGAACAATAGAATTAAGCCGACTGGCAGTAAAGTTGTAAGGATACTATAAAACAGCTGGTAAGATTTCCACACTGGGGAAGTGAAGTAATGGCTGGAACGCCATGGAACGTTGTCAATAATCGCGAAGGGACCTATTGCAAAGTAAAGTGGAGAACACCTTAAGCAACTCCCAATGACCACAATCACCACCACTATAGTGGCCGTCCTCACGGTGCAATATCGTTTTCGCAGCTTTTGGCTACAAATTGCAATACATCGATCAAATGTGAAAACCATCGTCAACCGGACAGAACAGTCCATGACTGCGAGCCGAAGCACAAGCATCACAGTGCAAATCGGAGTGATGAGCAAAACACTGGCGAAAACATAGATATTATTGATCCGCTCCAATATAACGCCAAGTATAACACCCATTAAATCAGCTGTTGCCATCGCCACCAGGTAACGGGTGATGCATTTGGAGAGTCTGCACTTTCCACGACACAGGATCACAATAGCCATCAAATTAACTGTAAGGAGGGAAATAAGAGTTAGTGTGAAGCGCACAAAATCCGATCCATTTTACTCGAATTGCATACAATCAATTGTTATTAGACCGAATTGAAATCATCCTTCTGATGCCATCCCGGGTTAAGGTAGCTTCAATTCACAAAGTGTGTATGCAGTACATTCGGTCTCCTGAGTTGCTCTCATCTTTGAGACCAAAGGAGGATCTGAGTTGCAGTTGAGTCGGCAACGGGATTCTGCAACCCACTACTTATCTAGCAGAAGATCGTTGATCGACGGGTCCATCACGAATAGATGGATCATTGTAGCAGATAAAGCTGAACGGAGCATTGACAGTTGGGATATAATGGGCACAGATGGTCTGTTTCATCCGACGTAACACGTCAGAAAAGAAACCCGCAGCGTTATAATTAAGATCAGAAAAAAGATCCGTGGACATGTTGATATCACAGCAAAGCTTTCTCTTCGTTTTTGTAAAGCTTTAGTTTCGAGCATTCAAGCCAACTTAGATTTAGAAGGATAAAAACTATATTAGGTTGGACCGGAAAGATAAAATGTTGGAAGAAGATCGGTTAATACAGTTGACAAAGAAACCAGCAACAAGGAAAGAACCGTAACGAGTGAAACCGTAACGTGATTAATCCAAAGTCCCTCGTCATACAAAGCACACAGTGCAATGGATTTCACGGCGAATATATTGCAGCGCAGCAAGAAGAAATTGCAAACATACTCCATAAGACCATAAGACTATAAGACAAAGGAGCAGAAACCGGCCATTCGGCCCATCGAGTCTGTTCCGCAATTTTATCATGAGCTGATCCAATCTCCCATTTTGTCCCACTCCCCCGCTTTCTCACCATAACCTTTGATGCCCTGGTTACTTAGATACCCATCAATCTCTGCCTTAAATACACCCAATGACTTGATCTCCACTGCCGTCCGTGTCAACAAGTTCCACAGATTCACCACCCCCTGGCTAAAAAAAACTTCTTTGCATCTCTGTTCTGAATGGGCACCTTTCAATCCGTAAGTCATGTCCTCTCGTACTAGACTCCCCCACCATGGGAAACAACTTTGCCACTTCCACTCTGTCCATGCCTTTCAACATTCAAAATGTTTCTATGGGGTCCCCCCTCATTCTTCTAAACTCCAAGGAGTACAGTCCAAGAGCGGTCAAACGTTCCTCATACGTTAACCCTCTCATTCCCGGAATCATTCTAGTGAATCTTCTCTGAACCCTTTCCAACGTCAGCACATCCTTTCTTAAATAAGGAGCCCAAAACTGCACACAGTACTGCAAGTGAGGTCTTACCAGTGCCTTATAGAGCCTCAACATCACACCCCTGCTCCTATACTCTAGAAATGAATGCCAATTCGCCTTCTTCACCACCGACTTAAGCTGGATGTTAACCGTAAGGGTAATCTGCACGAGTCCCGTTGCATCTCAGAACTTTGAATTCTCTCCCCATTTAAATAACAGTCTGCCCGTTTATTTCTTCTACCAAAGTGCATGACCAATCACTTTCAAACATCGTATTTCATTTGCAACTTATTTGCCTATTTTCCCAATCTATCCAAGTCTGTCTACAGACTGTGTTTCCTCAGCACTACCGGCCCCTCCATCTATTCTTGTATCATCAGTAAACTTAGCCACAAAGCCATCTATTCCATAATTCAAATCGTTGATATACAACGTAAAAAGAAGCGGCCTCAACCCGGACCCCGATGGAACACCACTGGTAACCGGCAGCCAACCAGAATGGGATCAAATTTACTCGAGTTACTTACTGGGGACACCAATCGTAGACAGTACAGGATAATAAACACTCTCTCTGTAGAAAATTACTGGATATTTTATTTTCCGAGTAATGTGACAACCTCGCTGTTCCTACTGCCGGAAACTACCGGTGTTAACTTTGCGTGAACTTATAAAGAAGAGGATAGTGCATTCCCTAAACTAATCTTAGCAGCTTATTATTCACTTCTGAGACAGCCCAGTGAACAAACAATTAAAGTAAGCCATTTTTATACATTGTGTAATCGCGGAATAGAAATCACTCATCGAGGACATCACAGCAAAATAAACGCACTTTTATGTTTGTTCTCGCTTTCAAAGGAGATTGCTGCACATCCCTTCTCTTTGACACAAAATTCGGAATACTTACTTTCAATTTATTATCACTTTCAAGGAAGTATCACCAGTAACAGGTTTGTGCAGCCCTTAACGACTTCTAAGTTAATGAAGGAAATTCATTTTGTTTTTTTAAAAAATGATGTTAACTAATTTGGCATTGGATGAGAACAAGAGTGATAATTCTGGTTTACAAATAAAGGAAATGTGTAGTGAGACTCCTAACAAGGAGAGACTGATGGTCGGGCAAAATTGCAGTCAACAGGATAGGTTACAATGTAAAAGCTGGACAAAGTTAGAAACAGTGAATGCAGGTGCTTTATTTGAATGCACTCAGTATACGGAATAAGGTAGTTGAACTTGACAGGTATGACGTTGTGTGTATCACAAATCGTGACTCGAGGAATCTTATATCTGGGAGTTGAACGTTCAAGGATACTCATTATATCGAAACTATAGGTAGAGGGGATGGCGTGGGCTATTAGTAAAAAGTCAAATAATCAGAAAGAGATGACTTAGACGAAGGATTCCAAAGGCAAGCTGACACAAGCGCTGATAACAAGAGAAGTCGGAGCCAAAGAGACGGCATCTAATAGAGAAAAATATCGCGAAGTTAGGGTATTAGGCTGCTATTAAAAACCAATCGAAGGCAACTAAAATGTTATGAAGGCGACCAGTAATATTAAAGAGGATATCATAAGTTTCTTCAGATACATAGAGTTAAAAAAAACATGAACATTGGACGACATAGGACCGCTGGAGAAGGATGCCGGACTAATGGCAGTCGAGGAAATGGCGGACGAACTGAATAAGTATTTTGCATCATTCTACATTGTGAGAGACACGAGCAAAGTGCCGGAAATTCCAGAGTGTCAGGGGTTAGAAATATGTGAACTTGCTATTACTAAGTAGAGGGTATCTAGGGAAACTGAAAGGTCTGAAAGCACCTGGACCAGATTGTGTTATGCGCAAGATTTTGAAAGAGGTGGCCCAAGAGACTGTGGATGCACTAGTAATGATCGTTCAAGAACCACTGGACTATAGAATTGTCCCCTGGACTGGAAAAGAGAAAACATCACTTCACTCTTCGAGAGAGGCATGAAAAAAGCAAATGATAGGCCATTTAGCCTGATCTCAGTGGTTGGGAAGATGTTGGTGTTCATTGTTAGCATAGAACATAGAACATAGAAAAGTACAGCACAGTACAGGCCCTTCGGCCCACAATGTTGTGCCGACCCTAAAACCCTGCCTCCCGTATATCCCCCCACCTTAAATTCCTCCATATACCTGTCTAAGAGGATGCTAACGATATGGTTTCGGGTTCCCTCGAGGCACGTGATGAAATAGGCCGTAGTCTGCATGGATTCCTTCAGGGAAAATTATGCTTGACAAATCTGTTGGAATTCCTTGAAGACATAACGGGCGGGACAGACAAAGGTGAATCAGGGAATGTTGTGTACTTTCTAAATAGAGAGAAAATTTAAAATGAGGAGGCGCAATGGGATTTGGGAGTCCTTTTGCAGGCGCCCCACTGATCATTTGCAGGTTGATTCGGTGGTGAGAGCAGCAAATGTACTGTCAGTATTCTAAAGGACTAGAATATAAAAGCGCGGATGTCATGTTGAGGTGAGAACACACTTAGAGTATTGTGAGTCGTTTCGTGCCCTTTAGAGCGAATGTGCTAACATCGGAGAGGGTTCAAGGGAGGTTCACAAAATGATTCAGGGAATGGACGGCTTTTCATACGAAGAGCGTTTGCTGGTTCTGGGCTTGTAATCAGTTCAGAAGTCTGAGAAGTGACCTTATAGAAGCCTATCTAATGTTGAAAGGCGTTGATAGAGTGGATATGAAGTGGATGTTGAGCAATTTCGTTAGGAAGAGAAAGGAAGTTGTGGAACTCGTTTCCACAGGGGGCTTGGGAGGCCAGGTCTTTTCGTTAAGTAAGGCAGAGGTTGATAGATTCTTGATTGGTCAGTGCACGAAGGGATGCGGGGACAAGGCAGGAGGTTGGGGCTGAGAGGGTAAATAGATCAGACACAACGTAAGGACAAAGGAAACTCGAAGGGCTAATTGGTCATATTCTGCTCAAATACCACGTTCTAAAAATTTATAAAGTGAAAAATCACAGTCCATTTCCCCTCTTGCCGTGGAAAAGACCCACTGAGATCGAGCCCAGCCAGTTTGGATTTGCAACAAGACGTCCACCCCGATCTCCATGAGTGCAGATGCACCACAAGGCTCGGTGTTCAGACCCCGACTCCGTCGCGCCTCCCATCTGACTGTGTTGCTAAGCACAACACCAAAGCCAGATTCAAGTTTTCTGACAATACCACTGTCGTATTCCGTATAAAAGGTGGTGATGAATCAGCATGTCGGAGGGAGATTGAAAATCTGGCTATGAGTTGCCATCACTACAAACTCTTACTCAATAACTGAAAGACAAAAGGAGATGATTATTGACTTCAGTCGGAGGAAACCAGAGGCCCAAGAGCCAGTCCTAATGGAAGGATCAGAGGTGGACAAGAGCAACAACTTTAGATTCCTCGCTGTTATTGTTTCGGAGGACTCGCCCTGAATCCAGCACGTCAGTACAATACGGAAAAAGCACGGCAGCGCCTCTGCTTCGCTAAGAGTTTGCCCAGATTCCGTATGGCATCGAAGGCTTTGATTAGACACTGTAGATTTGTAGGAGTGAGTGAATTGACTGGCTGCATCCCAGCCTGGTATGAAAACACCAATGCCCATGAACGGAAAACCCTTCAAAAAGTAGTGGATGCGGCACAGTTCATTACAGTCCCTCCGCGCCTTTGGGCACTTTGGGTACTGGAGCCTCATGACTCACAGCATCAGGTTCAGGAACAGTTGTTACCCTTCAACATCAT
Organism: Hypanus sabinus; assembly: GCF_030144855.1. Taxonomy (NCBI): domain Eukaryota; kingdom Metazoa; phylum Chordata; class Chondrichthyes; order Myliobatiformes; family Dasyatidae; genus Hypanus; species Hypanus sabinus. The sequence goes on along the minus strand of NW_026781710.1, from coordinate 73,623 downwards.
CTTATGGAGCGTAGCGTCCTTCAAAGTGAGTTCGTAGAGGAGTCTGAGGAGTTAAGATCAAGATTATAAAGCAGAAGTTTGTTATTTTTTTCTTGATTGAAGAGGTACTGGAAGCAGGTCTGGGGTAATGAGAGGAAACTTTTAAACAAAGTGTTTGTATGAGTGGCGACTGCATTGGTACGTTCTACTTATATTATTGTGTTAATGCTGCATTAATTTGGTAATTCGAAGTCTGCGTGATGATGGTGATGTCATATTCTGTACACAGTGGACCAATGATGCACCCTTCCGGTCTAAATGGCGCCTGCGTACAACACTCCTTCGGTCAACTTCTCTGGATAGATCATGAACCCATATATTTCACTTCTTTTATGTCTTTTACGTTTGCTTTTCGTCTTGAATGTGAATCTGGAACTGTTGGAGCCTGTGAAGATCAGTTGGAAATCATCTGAAATCATTACAGCGTTCTGCAGTCTTTGAGGGGATTCCGCGAGTCAGTGGCAATTGCAGGAACGTCGTGGTGAGAAGGCTGCAGGACGGGACGTCAGCCGATGTTCGACTGAATTTCAGCGATTAAAGCTTCCATTGTTGGCCGATTGAAACATCGAGGCAAATGCGGAAGGTAAGCTCTCTGCAACGGAGAGGGTAGACTGTCTTTTGATTGCAAGGGCAACGATCTGCTACCGGAGAGAGAAACCTACCTGTTCATCGCTGGTGTAGTTCGCTCGCTGCCCGAAAGAGAAAGGCCTTCCGCTATGATGGAAGGACATTCTGTCCTCTCCGCCCGCTCTTTCTGTCTTTTTTTGTCCGGGGAGGGGTATCTGGAAGTTGATGCCCCTCTTCCGTTTCTGATCGCCTTTTTCTTGTGAGGGCAGAAGGGATTTGGGAGTTCATGACTGTGCTGCCGTTCTTCTCTTTCTTGGTTTCGTTGCTATCTGGAGAAAAATCATTTCAGAGTTGTACACTTTGACGATAACTTAACCTTTGACCCTTTGAAAGTTTGCTGTAAGCGTGTGAAGGAGGAAATTTGGACGATTGACCTAAGAGCAACTTAAGAGAAACCGTGGTACGAACAATTTTAGATCCTGTATTGTGGGACAATCGTCCTAGGGTCCAGAACTTTGTCGAAGGGTTTGCAGGCCGACGTCCCTGAATGACCCAGAGAGCTATGGTGGCCGGAATTACAGCCTTGTTCTTTAGGACTTGGTAAGTTCGCCTTTGCTAAGCAGTGAAACGCTAGAGGCCAGACGCAGAGTGCTTCACCAGTCTTCCTCGATTTGGCTTCAGCGGATGGCTAGAAACCCTGACTGTTTAAAAAAAATGTTATGGAAAGAACAATGATGAATCCTTCTATAGGGACAGACAAAGATGGAGGTCTTTCATTGCTGCCCTTGAGACGTAATAAGCAGTAATTCATGTTACGATCCAGCAACAATGAATAAATAATTGAGACAGGTTTTTAAAAACAAATAAAACATTTATTAAACACTGCTAAGAAAATCCCAAAGTAAACAAACGACTAACTTAACCCGAGGTCGGCTGCTATTTGGCAGTACAAATAGTTCTTAAAGCGATAATGCGAAAACAGGTCTTAGAAGTAGTAATGCGAAAGTCCAAATGTTTTACAGTCGCTTAGGAGAGACTTTCCCTTGAAGTAATTCAATCCTCTTTCGCGACGTTACTGACGATCTCAGCCGAAGTACGTTTTGCCGAGGGATTTACGATTGAAGGAAATAAAACGGCTTAGAGGCACTGACCTTTCCCTTGGCGAAACTCTGCATCCAACTCTTTCTGCTCTTTTGGCAAAACAGGAGTTATCACGAACGCAAGTTACTAATTCATTGTACGAAGATTAAAAAAAGGCCGAATCTGTTTCATCGCCGACATCAACTTTCCTCGATCTTTCAGCTTCCGAACTTTGATAATTCTTCACACTCCGACTGGACTGAACTGGCCGTATCGCCGCAAAACTGCCGGCAATAACCTTTGAGACTTAAGGCAGGAAGTAAAACTCCACTTTAAAACAAAACTGCGTCATAACATCGAACACGCAGCAGAACGGAGCCACTGAACGAATTCAACCACGAACAGCCCCGCGTCAGTGGGAGGGGCTTTCCTTTTATACACTGTTGGGCAAAAAAAAACTATCACGTGACATCTCACTGCCGGAAAAATTACCTCACTCCACCATCACAAGGCCATTACATCATGCCCAGCATAGCCTCAATTACATCACGGTCACGTGCCAGGCACAAGATACCCACGGATTGTAACAGTCAGTAGGTATTGTGGAAAATCCGAGGATTAGTGATTCTCAGTGGTATTAGACAGACACTGCGACAGACAGATGAGCAAAATCTGAGAGAAGTCTGCATGGAATGAATCTCGGCTATTCTTTGATCTCAGTGAAGTATTTATATGATCGCATTTATATGATACATCGTTCCTATTTAAGGAATTTGGATAAACGAAGCAAGCAATACGTAGTACGCTTTGATACAATGAAAAAGTAAAAAGTCGGCCATTAATGGCTGCCAGAACCGGAAAAACAGTCCACAAATCTTCTTGCTTAGCGGAAAACGTGGCTGTACGTTTCATTTTAATATATAATCCAATAAACACGACCCCTTGAAAGCAATGGGATTGGCGGCTGTAGGAATTTCGGAAATCAGCAATAGATATTGTTCAATATAAAGTACTGGTGAAATGATACAAAAATGTTAGAGCCTCCACAAGTGGACAATGTCCCCTGTATAACCGGACGATGATCCAGTCAATTAGAATATAACTCGACCAATGTATGAATAGCACGAGCATGAGGTGAATTCTTGGCCAACACTGCGGTATTAAATGATTCGTTTTAAATATAATCCTGCAGATATAAGAATCACATCAGCGACTCTTTTACATTGAGCATAGAACATAGAACAGTACAGCATATTATAGGCCTTTCGGCCCACAATGTTGTGCCAACCCTCAAACCCTGTCTCCCATATAATCCCTAACCTTAAATTCCTCCATTTACCTGTCTAGTAGTCTCTTAAATTTCACTAGTGTATCTACCTCCACCACTGACTCAGACAGTGCATTCCACGCACCAGCCACTCTCTGAGTGAAAAACCTTTCTCTAATATTCCCCTTGAACTTCCCTCCCCTTACCTTAAAACCATGTTCTCTTGTACTGAGCAGTGGTGCCCTGGGGAAGATGCACGGGCTATCCACTCTATCTATTCCTCTTAATATGTTGTATACCTCCATTATGTCTTCTCTCATCCTCCTTCTCTCTAAAAAGTAAAGTCCTAGCTCCCTTAATCTCTGATCATAATCCAGACTCTCCAAACCAGGCAGCATTCTGGTAGATCTCCTCTGTACCCTTTCCAATGCTTCCACGTCCTTCCTATAATGAGGCGACCAGAACTGGACACAGTACTCCAAGTGTGGTCTAACCAGAATTTTATGGAGCTGCATCATTACATCGCGACTCTTAAACTCCATCCCTCGATTTATGAAAGCTAACACTCCATAAGCTTTCTTATTTACCCTATATACCTGTGAGGCAACTTTCAGGGATCTGTGGACATGTACCCCCATATCCCTCTGCTCCTCCACACTACCAAGTATCCTGCCATTTACTTTGTACTCTGCCTTGGAGTTTGTCCTTCCAGAGTGTACCACCTCACACTTCTCTGGGTTGAACTCCACCTGCCGCTTCTCAGCCCACTTCTGCATCCTATCAATTTCTCTATGCAATCTTTGACAATCCTCCACACTATCTACAATACCACCAACCTTTGTGTCGTCTGCAAACTTGCCAACCCACCCTTCTACCCCCACATTCAGATCGTTAATAAAAATCACGAAATGTAGAGGTCCCAGAACAGATCCTTGTGGGATACCACTAGTCACAACCCTCCAATCTGATTGTACTCTCTCCACCAGGACTCTCTGCCTTCTGCAGGCAAGCCAATTCTGAATCCACCTGGCCATACGATCCTGGATCCCATGCCTTTTGACTTTCTGAATAATTCTACCGTGTGGAACCTTATGAAATGCCTGAATAAAATCCATGTAGATCACATCCACTGCATTACCCTCATCTATATGCCTGGTCACCTCCTCAAGAGCTCTATCAGGCCTTCACCTCCTCAAGAAATCGATCTGCCCTTCACAAAGCCATGCTGACCGTCCCTGATCAGACCATAATTCTCTAAATGCCCATAGTTTCTATCTCTAAGAATCTTTTCCAACAGCTTTCTCACCACAGACGTAAAGCTCACTAGTCTATAATTACCCGGACTATCCCTACTACCTTTTATGAACAAGGGGACAACATTCACCTCCCCGCAATCCTCCGGTACCATTCCTGTGTATAACATAAAGGTCCTAGTCAGAGGCTCAGCAATCTCTTCCCTCACCTTCTGGAGAAGCCTGGGGAATATTTCGTCAGATCCCAGGGACTTATTCGACTTAATATATTTTAACAACTCCAGCACCTCCTCTCCCTTAATATCAACATGCTCCAGAACATCAACCTCACTCATATTGTCCTCACCGTCAAGTTCCCTCCCATTGGTGAATTGGAGAAATATTCATTGACCTCGCTCACTTCCACAGCCTCCAGGCACATCTTCCCACTTTTATCTCTAATCGGTTTTACCTCCACTCCTGTCATCCTTTTGTTCTTTAAATAATTGAAGAATGCCTTGGGGGTTTCCCTTACCCTACTCGCCAAGGCCTTCTCATGCCCCCTTCTTGCTCTTCTCAGCCCTTTCTTAAGCTCCTTTCTTGCTACCCTGTATTCCTCAATAGACCCATCTGATCCTTGCTTCTTTAACCTCATGTATGCTGTCTTCTTCCACCTGACTAGGTTTCCACCTCACCTGTCACCCATGGTTCCTTCTCCCTACCATTCTTTATCTTCCTCACCGGGACAAATTTATCCCTAACATCGTGCAAGAGATCCTTAAACATCGACCACATGTCCATAGTATACTTCCCTGCAAAAACATCATCCCAATTCACACCCGCAAGTTCTAGCCTTATAGCCTCATAATTTGCCCTTCCCCAATTAAAAATGTTCCTGTCCTCTCTGATTCTATCCCTTTCCATGATAATGTTAAAGGTCAGGGAGCGTTGGTCACTGTCCCCCAGATTCTCTCTCACTGACAGATCTGTGACCTGACCCGGTTCGTTACCTAATACTAGATCTAGTATGGCATTCCCCCTAGTCTGCCTGTCAACCTGCTGTGACAGGGAATCCGTCCTGGACATATTAACAAACTCTGCTCCATCTCAACACTTGGAACTAATCAGGTGCCAATCAATATTAGGGAAGTTAAAGTCACCCATGATAAGAACCCTGTTATTTTTGCACCTTTCCAAAATCTGACTCCCAATCTGCTTCTCGGTATCTCTGCAGCTACCAGGGGGCCTAAAGAATAGCCCCAATAGAGAAACTGCTCCCTTCCTGTTCCCGACGGCCACCCATACTGACTCAAAAGAGGATCCTGCTACATTACCCACCCTTTCTGTAGCTGTAATAGTATCCCTGTTGAGCAATGCCACCACTCCTCCCCTTCCCCCCCCCCTCTCTACCCCTTTTAAAGCAGTGAAATCCAGGAGTATTGAGAATCCATTCCTGCCATGGTGCCAGCCAAGTCTCCGTAATGGCCACAACTTCATAATTCCATGTATGTATCCAAGCTCTCAGTTCATCACCTTTGTTCCTGATGCTTCTTGCATTGATGCACACACTTTAGCCCTTCTACCTTACTATCTTTACACCCTTTATTCTGCTTCTCTTTCCTCAAAGCCTCTCTATAGTAGATCTGGCTTTACTCCATGAACTTCCTTCACTGCTCTATCGCTCCGGGTCCCATCCCCCTTGAAAATTAGTTTAAACCCTCCAGAGCCATGCTAGGAAACCTACCTGCAACGATTCTGCCCCCCCCCCCGAATTCAGGTGTTACCCATCCAATCTGTACAGGTCCCTCCTTCCCCAGAAAAGATCCCAATGATCCAAATATCTAAAACGCTGCCCCTTGCACCAACTCGTCTGCCACGTATTCAACTGCATCTCCTCCAATTCTTACAATCACTATCACGTAGCACTGGCAGGAATCCTGAGAACGCCACCCTTGAGGTCCTGTTCTTCAGCCTTCTGCCTAGTTCCCGAAACTCACACTTCGGGACCTCATCCCTCTTCCTGCCTATGTCGTTGGTACCAACATGTATCACGACTTCTGGTTGCTTTCTCTCTCGTACCAGGATGTCATGCATCCGGTCAGAGACATCCCGGACCCCGACACCCGGGAGGCAACAAACCATGCGGGTGTCCTTCACACGTCCACAAAATCTCCTGTCTGCTCCCCTGACTATAGAGTCTCCAATGACAACAATTCTCTTCTTCTCCGACCCACCCTTCTGCACCACAGGGTCAGACTCAGTGCCAGAGGCCCTGCCACCGTGGCTCACCCCTGGTCAGTCGACCCCGCCAACAGTATCCAGGACGGTAAACTTATTACGAGAGGAATGGCTACAGGGGTGCCCTGCACTACCTGTCTACTCACCTTCTCTTTCCCCTCTCTGACTGTCAGCCAACGACCTGCTTCTGACAGCCCAAGTGTGACTACCTCCCTGTCGCTCTCATCTATGACTACCTCATTCTCCCTTATGAGTCGGAGGTCATCAAGCTGCTGCTCCAGATTCCTCACACGGTCTTCCAGGTCGCCCAGCCGTAAGCACTTCTGGCAGATGTGACTCTGCAGGAGAGGGTTTTCCCCAAGACTACCACATCTCACAGGAGAGGCACATCACCGTCTCAGGAGGCATTGTAAAGACTAACTGGGAACAAGCTCATCCTCCGCCTCTTCTCGTCGAAGCCTCTGGAGTCAAAGCCTCAAAGCTCCATTCCTTCACTGGCCCACTCATTCACTGGCCGCTCCGCTTGAGGCTAACATTGTATTTATTTGTTTGAGATTTTCAAACTGCTTGGTCACCTGACCTCGATTGCTCAATCAGCTGCTTTCTGCTGAGTATTGTTAATTGGGATACGAGGAAATTAAGTTAGTTGTGCTAGTTGGATAAACGGGCTTCTAACTTCCACGCATCTCGCTATGCAGATTTATGGTATACTTATCAGACCTATTGATGATTGAGAAATTTTATGTGACCTCACAACAAAACATAGAATTCAACATTCGTTATAGTTATAAAGTCAGCCACACAATGTGACCAGATGCTACACCCCTTTCTTCATCACTGCCCTGAATTACTCTGGGAAGTCTTTCAAGAATCACTCGATTCTGGAATGGTTTCAGAATAGAAAATTGAAAAGGTTTCTCCATTCTTCAAGAAGAGTTTGTATCCCTGATATTATAAAGGATCTGCTGACATTGCAGAGGACCTAAAGGAAGCTCGTGAAAATAATTACAATATTGAGTGGCTTGTCATACGAATAGCATTCGATGATTCTGGGCTTGTATTGACTGGCGTTCAGAAGAATAACACGTGACCTCATTGAAAACTACCTGATGTTGAAATGTCTTTTTAGAATGGATCTGGAAAGGATGTTACTTCTGTTGGGAGAGTCTAGCACAGAACGGGGTCCTTTTAGAACAGGGATGAAGAGCAAGAGAGCGAAAGTTGTGGAACTCGTTCTCACAGAAATGCTTATGTATATTTAAGGCAGCTTTTATTTGATTCTTCATTAATCAGGGCATGAAGGGATATAGGGAGAAGACAGGAGATTGGGGCTGTGAGGCAAAATAGATCAGCCATGACGAAATGGCGGAGAAGACTAGATGGTCCAAATAGTGGTAATATATCACGTTCTGAACAATTTTTGCCTCATAAAAGCGAAAAATCCTCATCTCGTCCTCCTACTACCATGAAAAAAGATTCATTTAGATCGAGCCCAGTCAGTTCGGATTTGCAGCAGCATCTCCATCACGGTCTCCATCAGCACAGATCTACCACACGGCTGTATAATTCGCGTTACACGAGACTGTTTAGCAAGGAGCAGCACCGATGCCCTATTAAAGTTTGCTGACAACGTCCCTGTCTGATGCTGAATCAAATGTCTCTGCCGGCACCAGGAGCTAGGTACAGGAACCAGATGACTCCCACCACCAGGTTCAGGTACAGTTATTGTCCCTGAACATCAGGCTACGATGCTATAGAGTTGCAGCATCATTTGAAGGTGAGTGCGTAGTTTCTGGAATCTCTACGGAGTTGAGGTGCCTGACGGTATCTGCGCTGGTAATGATCCCGAAGTTTGCACAGTAATGACCGTTCTTGAACCGGCCAGAGTGGCACCTAAGTGTGTTGCAAAGCCTGTCCGGTGGCGGGAGCGAGAATGGAGCGAGAACCAAACACAAGAGGAAACATCCCTTGCTGGGCTGTGAGGCGGATGCGGATACCGGGAATAGGGCGGTTACTTCCAACAGGAATCCAAGGTTACTTGCCTTCGATATTGTGCCTTGAAAGGCCGTTGGTAGGTACTGCCACAACCTATTTCACATGGATCCCCGTCAAAATGCTGGCGGTGACTGGTGGCAGCAAGCATGCACTCACAACCCTTTTGTATTGGCCTCTCAGGCTGAGGGAAAAGTGAGGAATGTAGTGGAAATACAAGAAGATTCGACAAGAGGGTAAGAGTTTATTCTCTGCAGCAATGAATTTAAACAGAATAGGATAATTTACTTCCTGGTGTTCTAACAGCTTCGCAGTATTGAATGTATTTTCATTGTACGGAGTCAGATGGAGCCCGAGGTAATGACTACCATACGAGAGCAATTGTAAGAATGTACAGGGACAGATTATTATTAAGCATTCCAAAACTGTGCATAAGTTGGACGGTAACGTGATTTTAGAAAACACACACGCTGTAGGAACTCAGCAGTTCAGAGAGTATCATTGAAGACAGTACAGTCGACGTTTTGGGCCGAGACCATTCAGCGAGAGCCCCGTTCGGCAGTTGCTGTCTTGCCCGCTGAGATCCTCCAGCATTTTGTGTGCGTTGCTTGGATTTCCAGCATCTGCATATTTTCTCTTCTTTATGATGTTGAATATATAGCTTGACTATGGCGGAATGGAATTCCCAGGAATGAAATCATATCGATCAGATAAATCATGGCATCACCCGAAAAATAAAGCAATGTTCTATTGTGAGGGTGGTGTCGAGGTGCATTTTTGATACATGAAGTAGGCAAGAAAGGACTTTATATGTCAGACCAGTGTTTGATTTGTTTTCTGTCGTATATTTCCCGTTTTCAGCGGAAAGTGTGCGTCCGCATTTCTTGAAACTGGTACAATGGTGATCTGATTCTTATATCTGGACTCTCAGAGGACCTATACGTGTTTGTTCAGTGGATAGATGATCAGTCAATTAGTATATAATTCTACAAAAAGTAACAATCACACCAGAATGACACGGTTCGTTGGCCAAGAATCCTGTAATAATCCCATGATTTACATGTAAATCCGCCAATGTAAATATCACATCAGTAACACTTTATTCGGTGGCACAATTGAGAAAATTAATTTTGCTGCTCTTGTTGGAAAACGGGTTTCTGACGCACAGGCAGGCACCCACGCAGGTTTTAGTTAGATTAATCAAGTCTGCTGACGATGAGAGAACATGTATGTGACCTCATAATAAAATGCAATTAAATTCATGTTTTATCTGCAAAGTCGGCCATTCAATGTGACCAGATGTTTCACTCCTTTCTGCATCTCTTCCCTGAATTTCCTCAGGGACAGTGTGTAGATACACGTGTTGGTGCAGTTGCAGAGAAATTGCAGCATGAACCCAAACTCTTGCAGGATAAACGACGGAGAATTAAGATATCTGTCTGTGTAAAAGTAATTTTGAGCCTGCCAGATCATAATGGAGACTATAAAGGGGATCCACAATAAAAAGAAATTGGCTGATAGAGCGAACAGCAAAATCATCGACTTTCTCCGGTTCTCCACCTCTGAATCCTTCTTATTGTCATTGCTGCTACGGAGTCCTCGGCGGACTCTGTTTGCCGCTATAATATGTCAGACTGTTAAAGCTTTGAACAATAGAATTAAGGCGATTGGCAATAAAGGTGTAATGATAACATGAAAGAGCTGGGAAGCTTTCCACATTGGTGAAGTAAAATAATTTGCTCTGAAAATACAGTGCCAAGGAACGTTGTCAATAACTGCGAAAGGAGCTACTGCAAAGTAAAATGGAGAACCCATTGGACAACACCCTATGCCCACAATCACCACAATCGCCGTCCTCTCGGTGCAAAATCGTTCCCTCAGCTTTTGACTGCAAATTGCAATACATCGATCAAATGTGAAAGCCACCGTCAGCCAGACTGAACAGTCCATGATCGCCAGCCGAAACACAAATGTCAGAGCACAAATCGGAGTGATGAACAAAACATTGGCAAAACCATAAATATTATTGATCCGCTCTAGTACAACGCCAATGATAACACCCATTAAATCAGCAGCTGCCATCGCCACCAGGTAACGGGTGATGCATTTGGAGAGTCCACATTTTCCAAGGCAGAGGATCAGAATTGCCATTAAATTAACTGCAAGGAATAAATAAATGTTAATTTCAAGCTCACAAAATCAGATGCATTTTACTTGATTTGCATACAAAGAATTGCTTGCACACAGAAAGGAAATCATCCTTCTGGTTCCTGCCCGGATTGAAGTGGCTTCGACCCGCGAAGTGTTTACACAGTGAGGCCAAGAGAGGGATCGGAGAAACACTTGAGTCGGCAAATTTCCAGCAGTTTACAATCTGATTCCGCAGTCCACGGCATCATTAATAGCGGATTGCTGATCGGCGCAACAATGTCGAATAAATCTAGCATTGTAGCTGTACGGTACATTGAGAATAGGAATACAATGTGCCCAGAGGGATTGTTTCCACTGATGTAATACATGTGAGTCTAGGAACCTGCAGGGTTAATATTAAGACCAGAACAAACAAAATCCGAAACCGAAAAAGGGGCAGTCATATTTGTTTTGGTTATTGTTGCAATTGAAAGCATATTTAGATAATTATATTGAAAATGCGATCTCATTTGTTGCATGTTGGTATAAAAGAACGATGGTCCCGCTGCAGGTCGATGTGAGCAGGCTGAGACTTCGAAGGAGAAATACCATTAATGGTTTGGAAGTTCGGGCAACGGAAAATGCTGGAACAAGATTGATTATTGCAGTTGGCAATGAAACCATTAACGGGAAAGAACCGTCTGGTCTAAGTGAAAAAAAAAAAACAGGTGCTTCAAACCTGATTGGACCGGAATCACTCGTTAAAAAAAAAACACTTCGTGCAATGTATTTTACGGCAAATATGATGTTGTACAGTAGATAAAGCAACCAGACATCTCACAAAAACTCCAGTTACTTACTGGGAATACCAATCGCAGTCAGTGCAGGATAATAAACACTCTCTATGTAGTAGATTGCTGGATATTCCATATTCCGTGTGACGTGACGATCAGTTTATACTGTTCCTACTGCCCAAAACTACATGTGATTGCTTTGCGTGCGCTTATAAAGGAGAGGATTCTGCAATCTCCCAACTAATTTTCGCGGCTCATTAGACACATCAGAGACAGTCCAGTGAACAATTGATTAATGTAATTGATTAATGTAATTAATGTAATTGATTAATGGCTTACAATTAATGTAAGCCATTTCTGCACATTTGTTACAGTGCAATTCATATCGCTCCTCGGGGAAATCACAGCAAAATGTAATCACTTTTATTTTTGTTCTCGCTTTCAAAGGAGAATGCCACGCATCCCTTCTCTGTGACACAAAATTCCAGATACATATTTTCAACTTTCAAATAAGTATCATTTGTAACAAGTTTGCGCAGCTCATAATGACTCCTAAATTAATAAAGTAAATTTAATGTTAACTAATTTGGCATTGGATGAGAACAAATGTGATAGTGCTGATTTACGAACAAAGACAGTACGAAGTGAGATCCCGAGCAATTAGAAACTGATGATCGGGCAAAATTGCAACCAACCTGAAGTTGCAATGTAAAAAATGGATGAAGTCAAAAGCAGTGAATGCAGGACAGAAGGTGCTTTATTTGAATGCAGGCAATATACAGATAAGGTAGTTGAACTTGAGGTAAAGTTACACATTGACAGGAATGACGTCGTGTGTATCACTAATCATGACTGAAAGAATCTGATAGCTGGCAGCTGAACGTGCAAGGATAAACGTTGTATCGAAACTATACGTAGAAGGGATTGCATGGCTCCACGGTATTGGTAAAAACGAATTCAAATCATTAGAAGGAGATGACTTTGTGTGTCAATGCGAGAAGCATTCGTAACAAGATGGATTAATTGAATGTTCAGATAGTTATTAATGAATATGACATAGGTGGGATCACAGAGACATGGCTCCAGGGTGACCAAGGATTGGAGCTCAACATCCAGGGATATTCAATATTCAGGAGGGATAGACCGGAAAGAAAAGAAGGTGGGGTAGCATTGCTGGTTAGAGAGGAGCTTAATGCAATAGAAAGGAAGGACGTTAGCCTGGAGGATGTGGAATCGATATGGGTAGAACTGCATAACACTAAGGGGCAGACAACGCTGGTGGGAGTTGTGTACAGGCCACCTATCAGTAGTAGTGAGGTTGAGGATGGCAATAAACAGGAAATTAGAAATGTGTGCAAAAAAGGAACAGCAGTTATAATGTGTGACTTTAATCTGCATGTAGATTGGGTGAACCAAGTTGGTAAGGGCGCTGAGGAAGAGGATTTCTTGAAATGTATGCGGGATGGTTTTGTGAACCAACATGTAGAGGAACCGACTAGAGAGCAGGTCCTTCTAGACTGGGTATTGAGCAATGAGGAAGGGTTAGTTAGCAATCTTGTCGTGCGAGGCCCGTTGGGTAAGAGCGACCATAATATATTGGAATTCTTCATTAAGATGGAGAGTGACATAGTTAATTCAGAAACAAAGGTTGTGAACTTAAAGAAGGGTAACTTTGAAGGTATGAGACGTGAATTAGTCAAGATAGACGGGCAAATGATACCTAAAGGGTTGACGGTGGATATGCAATGGCAAGCATTTAAAGATCGGATGGATGAACTACAACAATTGTTCATCCCAGTTTGGCAAAAGACTAAACCAGGGAAGGTAGTGCACCCGTGGCTGACAAGGGAAATTAGGGATAGTATCAAGTCCAAAGAAGAAACTTATAAATTAGCAAAAAAAAGTGGCACACCTGAGGACTGGGAGAAATTCAGAGACCAGCAGAGGAGGACAAAGGGCTTAGTTTGGAAAAGGAAAAAAGATTATGAGAGAAAGCTGGAAGGGAACATAAAAACTGACTGTAAAAGATTGCATAGACACGTGAAAAGAAAAAGACTGGTTAAGACAAATGTAGGTCCTTTACAGTCAGAAACAGGTGAATTGATCATAGGGAACAAAGACATGGCAGACCAATTGAATAACTACTTTGGTTCTGTCTTCACTAAGGAGGACATAAATAATCCTGCGGAAATAGTAAGGGACCGAGGGTCTAGTGAGATGAGGAACTGAGGGAAATACATGTTGGTAGGGAAGTGGTGCTAGGTAAGTTGAAGGGATTAAAGGGAGATAAATCCCCAGGGCCAGAAGCTCTGCATCCCAGAGTGCTTAAGGAAGTAGCCCAAGAAATAGTGGATGTATTAGTGATAATTTTTCAAAACTCCTTTAGATTCTGGATTAGTTCCTGAGGATTGGAGGGTGGCTAATGTCACCCACTTTTTAAAAATGGAGGGAGAGCGAAACCGGGGAACTGTAGACCGGTTAGTCTGACATCGGTGGTGGGGAAAATGCTAGAGTCGGTTATCAAAGATGTGATAACAGCACATTTGGAAAGAAGTGAAATCATCGGACAAAGTCAGCATGGATCTGTGAAAGGAAAATCATGACTGACGAATCTTATAGAATTTTTTGAAGATGTAACTAGCAGAGTGGATAGGGGAGAGCCAGTGGATGTGGTATATTTAGATTTTCAAAAGGCTTTTGACAAGGTCCCACACAGGAGATTAGTGTGCAAACTTAAGGCACACGGTATTGGGGTTATGGTATTGATGTGGATAGAGAATTGGTTGGCAGACAGGAAGCAAAGAGTGGGAGTAAATGGGACCTTTTCAGAATGACAGGCAGTGACTAGTGGGGTACCGCAAGGCTCAGTGCTGGGACCCCAGTTGTTTACAATAAATATTAATGATTTAGACGAGGGAATTAAATGGAGCATCTCCAAGTTTGCGGATAACACGAAGCTGGGCAGCGGTGTTAGCTGTGAGGAGGATGCTAACAGGATGCAGGGTGACTTGGATAGGTTAGGTGAGTGGGCAATTTCATGGCAGATGCAATTTAATGTGGATAAATGTGAGGTTATCCACTTTAGTTGCAAGAACCGGAAAACAGATTATTATCTGAACGGTGGCCGATTAGGTAAAGGGGAGATGCAACGATACCTGGGTGTCATTGTACACCAGTCATTGAAGGTGGGCATGCAGTTACAGCAGGCGGTGAAAAAGGCAAATGGTATGTTGGCATTCATAGCAAAAGGATTTGAGTACAGGAGCAGGGAGGTTCTACTGCAGTTGTACAAGGCCTTTGTGAGACCGCAGCTAGAATATTGTGTGCAGTTTTGGTCCCCTAATCTGAGGAAAGACATTCGTGCCATAGAGGGAGTACAGAGAAGGTTCACCAGATTGATTCCTGGGATGGCAGGACTTTCATATGAAGAAAGACTGGATCGACTAGGCTTATACTCACTGGAATTTAGAAGATTGAGGGGGGATCTTATTGAAACGTATAAAATTCTAAAGGGATTGGACAGGCTAGATGCAGGAAGATTGTTTCCGATGGTGAGGAAGTCCAGAACAAGGGGTCACAGTTTAAGGATAAAGGGGAAGCCTTTTAGGACCGAGATGAGGAAAAACTTCTTCACACAGAGAGTGGTGCAACTGTGGAATTCTCTGCCACAGGAAACAGTTGAGATCAGTTCATTGGCTATATTTAAGAGGTAGTTAGATATGGCCCTCGTGGCTAAAGGTGAGAAAGCAGGTACAGGGTTCTGAGTTAGATGATCAGCCATGATCATACTGAATGGCGGTGCAGGCTGGAAGAGCCGAATGGCCTACACCTTCACCTATTTTCTATATTTCTATATTTCCTCATAGCGGTGTGCTCCCTCTTCACCGCCCCTCCCACAGCACAGCATTTGCGCACAGCGGAGTGCTCCCTCCTCACCGTGGAGTGCTCCCTCCTCACAGCGGAGTGCTCCCTCCTCACCGCCCCTCCCACAGCACAGCAATTCCTCACAGCGGAGTGCTCCCTCCTCACAGCGGAGTGCTCCCTCCTCACAGCGGAGTGCTCCCTCCTCACTGCCCCTCCCACAGCACAGCATTTCCTCACAGCGGAGTGCTCCCTCCTCACTGCCCCTCCCACGGCACAGCATTTCCGCATAGCGGTGTGCTCCCTCCTCACCGTGGAGTGCTCCCTCCTCACAGCGGAGTGCTCCCTCCTCACCGCCCCTCCCACAGCACAGCAATTCCTCACAGCGGAGTGCTCCCTCCTCACCGTGGAGTGCTCCCTCCTCACAGCGGAGTGCTCCCTCCTCACAGCGGAGTGCTCCCTCCTCACTGCCCCTCCCACAGCACAGCAGTTCCTCACAGCGGAGTGCTCCCTCCTCACCGCCCCTCCCACTGCACAGCAGTTCCTCACAGTGGAGTGCTCCTTCCTCACCGCCCCTCCGCATAGCAGTTTCTCTCAGGTGCCTGACGTTATCCACCCTGGTAATGGTCCTGATAGTTGTACAGTAGTAAGTGTTCCTTAAGCCAATCGAGCGGGACACAAGGATGTTGCACCTTCTGTGAGAAGGAAGAAGTGAGCATAAAGAAAACACAAGAAGAAATGTTCGTTGCTTGGCTGTGTGGCGAAACAGATAGTCGGATTTGGGCGGTCATTTCCAACATGGAACGCAACGCACTGAAAGGCCCCTGGTGGGTTATGTGATTTCCGGCTTCACAAAGCTGACCATCAGAATGCTGGCGGTGAATGAGGGCAGCAGGCATGCATTCACAAGACATTTAAATTGGCCATTCAGGCTGAGGGAAAGGGGAGAAATTAGGTGGAAATAACCGAAAAGATCGCAAAAGAGTAAGAGTTTATTCTACTCAACAATACATTTCAATAAAATCGATAATTTACCTATCATTTCGCTGCTATTGCCACAGTACTGAATATATTTGGATTGTGAGGGGTCAGATGCAGCCGCCGTTGAAACGATTACCATGCGTGAACGTACCGATGGAGTTTGTATTGCAGCAGGCTGAGGAGGTAAGATCAAGATTATAAAGCAGAAGTTTGTTATTTTTTTCTTGATTGAAGAGGTACTGAAAGCAGGTCTGGGGTAATGAGAGGAAACTTTTAAACATAGTGTTTGTATGAGTGGCGACAGCATTGGTACGTTCTATTTATATTATTATGTTAATGCTGCATTAATTGGGTAATTTGAAGTCTGCGTGACGATGGTGATGTCATATTCTGTACACAGTGGACCAATAATGCGCCCTTCCGGTCTAAATGGCGCCTGCGTACAACACTCCTTCGGTCAACTTCTCTGGATAGATCATGAAACCACATATTTCACTTCTTTTATGTCTTTTACGTTTGCTTTTCGTCTTGAATATAACTCTGGAACTTTTGGAGCCTCTAAAGATCAGTTGGATATCATTTGAATTCATTACAGCTTTCTGCTGTCTTAAAGAGAATTGCGGGAGTCAGTGGTAAGTTGCGGGACCGTCGTGGTGAGAAGGCTGCGGGACTAGCCGATGTACGGCTGAATTTCGCCGATTAAAGTTTCCTTTGGTGCCCGATCGAAAATCCGAGGTAAATGCGGAAGGTAAGCGCTCTTCAATGGAGAGGGTAGACTGTCCTTTGATTGCAAGGGCAACGATCTGCTACCGGAGAGAGAAACCTACTTGTTCATCGCTGGTGAGTTCGCTCGCTGCCCGAGAGGGAACGGACTGCCGCTATGCCCAGAGGACATTCTCCGCTCTCCGCCCGCTCTTCCTGTTTTTTATTGTCCGGGGAGGGGTATCTGGGAGACGATGCCCCTCTTCCGTTTCTGATCACCTTTTTCTTGTGGGGGCAAAAGGGATTTGGGGGTTGATGATTGTGCTGCCTTTCTCCTCTTTCTTGGTTTCGTTGCTATCTGGAGAAGAATCATTTCAGAGTTATGCACTTTGATGATAAATTGACCTCTGACCCTGTGAAAGTTAGCTTTAATCGTGTGAAGGAGGAAGTTTGGACGACCGAGCGAAAATACATCTTAAAAGAAACCAACAATTTTAGATCCAGTGTTGTAGGACAATCGTTCAAGCCATCACAAATTTGTCGAAGAGTTTGCAGGCCGACGTGCCTGAATGACCCGGAGAGCAATGGTGCCCGGAGTGAGGACTTTGTCCTTTAGCTCTTGGCAAGTTCACCTATGCCAACCAGTGAAAGGCTGAGGGCAGACGCAGAGTGCTTCATCGGTCTTCCTGGATTTGGCTAACAACCGTACTGTTTCAAAGGTATTATTAAAAGACAAATGACGTAATAAGCAGTAAGTCAGTGGGTATTTTGGAAAAACAGAGGATTAGTGATTTTCAGTGGTATTAGATAAACACTGTGATAGATAGATGAGCAAAATCTGAGAGAAGTCTGCATGGAATTAATCTCCGTTATTCTTTGATCTCAGCCACTTAGATGAATGTAATGATTACATTTATATGATACACAGATCCCATTTACAAAATTAGCATAAACTAGGCAGGCAGTACGTATTAAGTTTTGATACAATTAAAAAGTAAAAAGGTCGGCTGTTAATTGCTGCCAGAACCGAACAAATAGTCCACAAATCTTCTTGGTTACTGGACAGCAAGTGGGCTTACGTTTCATTTTAACCTCACCTTTTTAGTTATATATAATCCAATAAACATGGTGCCTTGAGAGCATTGGGATTAGCGGCTGGTGAAGTTTCGGAAGTCAGCAATAGATATTGTTTGATCAAAAGTAAAAGGATCTGGTGAAATGAGACAAAACTGTTACAGCCTCTTGCAACGTTTCCCGCACATTTGCGAAATGAAAATAAGCGGCAAGATGGTGTTCGTATGGTAATTTGAAGCTCGACAGGAAATGGTAAAAACTGAGACGCCAAGATTTTGTTGTTGGCTAGATTTCATTATATGCCCGGTGTTTCAATTTAATTGCAATGATCGTCTCCAAGATTTCTTACTTTATAATGGACTCCGAGAAGAAATGCCATTAAGGTGTTGCATGAAGCAAAGAACATTACGGATGCCTAAAATGAAATTTCATCAGTCTTTTGATATACTTAACTAATGCATATGCACTGTAGACATTATCCAAAGGGAAAGTACTTGAAACATATTCAAACGTTGAAGCAACCGTGATTCATTGTTAGCACTTTAATTTACTTTACTTACTTTATTGTCACCAAACAATTGATACTAGAGCGTGCAATCATCACAGTGATATTTGTTTCTGCGCTTCGCGCTCCCTGAAGTATACATCGAAGTAAATGTAATAAAAATATAAATTATAAATCGTAATTAGAAAATAGAAAAGGGCAAGTACGGTAGTGCAAGTCAGGTCCAGATATTTGGAAGGTAGGGCCCAGATCCGTCAAGCTCTTGAAAATGCACGCATAAAATTGACACGGCGATAGCGTAGATAGAAACATAGAAACGTAGAAAAAGATACAGCACATTACAGGTCCTTTGGCCCACAAAGCTGTGCCGGACATTTCCCTACCCATGAACTACCAAGGCTTTACCCACAGCCTTCTATTTCTCTAAGCTCCACGTATCTGTCCAGGAGTCTCTTAAAAGATCCTATCGTTTCCGTCTTCATCACCGCCGCCGGCAGCCCATTCCAAGCATTCACGTAAAAAAGTTACCTCTGACATCTCTACCTACTTCCAAGCACCTTAAAACTATGGCCTCTCGTGCTAGCCATATCAGCCCTGGGGAAAAGCCTCTAACTATCCACACGATGAATGCCTCTCATTATCTTGTACCTCTCATCCTCTGTCACTCCAAGAAGAAAAGGCCGAGTTCACTCAACCTATTCTCATTAGGTATGCTCCCCAATCCAGGCAACGTCCTTTTAAATCTCTTCTGCATCTTGTCTATGGTTTCCACGTCCTTCCTATAGTGAGACGACCTGAATTGAAGACAGTACTCCAAGTGGTGTCTGACCAGCGTCCTCTATGGCTGCAACATTACCTCTCGGCTCTTAAACTGAATCCCAGAATTGATGAAGTCCAATGCACCGTAAGCCTTCGTAACCACAGAGTCAACCTGCGTAGCAGCTTTGAGTGTCCTATGGACTCGGACACCAAGATCACTCTGATCTTCCACACTGCCCAGCGTCTTGCCATTAATACTATATTCTAACATAATTTTGACTTACCAAAATGAACCACCTCACACTTGACTGTGTTGAGCTCCAACTGCCACTGCTCAGCGCAGTTCTGCATCCTATCAATGTCCCGTTGTATTCTCTGACAGCCCTCCACACTATCCACAACACCCCTTACCTTTGTGTCATCAGCAAATTTGCAAAACCATCCCTCCACTTCCTCAGCCAGGTCATTTATAACAATCACAAAGTGTAGGGGTCCTAGAACAGATCCCAGAGACACACCACTGGTCACTGGCCTCCATGTAGAGTATCACCCGTCTACAACCACTCTTTACCTTCTGTTGTGGATACACATAGCAATGTCCCCTCGGATTCCTTGTCTCCTTACTTTCTGAATGAGCCTTGCATGAGGTACCTTATCAAATGCCTTGCTAAAATCCATATACACTACATCTCCGGCTCTACCTTCATCAGTGTGTTTAGTCAAATCCTCAAAAAATTCAGTCAGGGTCGTAAAGCACGACTTACCTTTGACAAAGCCATGCTGACTATTCCTAATCATATAACGCCTCTCCAAATGTTCATAGATCCTGCCTCTCAGGATCTTCTCCATCAACTTACCAACCACTGAAGATGTTATGGTGACACTGTGACAGCTTGAGGCAACGGAAGTCCAGTAATAAGTGACTAATTAAAAAACGTGTTTTGATGGTGTTATAAAGAAATATATGTATCAAAACATGGAAATGAAACGTACATGTTAAAACGTCGCGGATATTTCACCGAAGATGGATTGTGATTTTGGACAAAAAGCTGCCTTTGCCGTGACGAAATTTGTAGAACGATTTCTTGTCGATGAGATGATACATAGAATTGCTTAAAAATATAGCGATGTCTTGCTGTGAGGTTTACGTCGGAGATGCATTTTTGATACAAATCTCTTTCATAAAGACTTCAAGGCAGGACAGCTTGCGAGTATAGATTTTTTTTTCGGGAAACAACTTGTTACCTTAATTCTTGAAACTAGAATAACGGGGATCTGTTATATGTAACCCCACTCACTTTATCTGACGCAGAATTGTTATGTCCTCGGTAAATTTCTCCGGCAGAGAGAGGATGTGCAAGCTGTTCAGTAGTTCGACGATCCAGTCAATTCTACCAATGTATGAATCACACTTCCATCACGAGGTTCGTTGATCACGATTTCGGTATTAATCCAATCACTTTAAATGTAGTTGTGCGGATGTAAAGCTCACAATGGCACAATTGATTATTTGAGGTACTTGAGGAAAGCCAGTTGGCTGCCATTGATGGAAAAACAGGCTTCCAAACTTCAAGCAACTGACGACGCAAATTTGCGGAATATTTATCAGACCCATGAATAATTCAGAAAACTTCCGTGACCTGATAACAAGGTATACAATTGAATTGACATTTTATCTGCAAAGTCGGCCATTCATGGTGACCAAATATTTCACTCCAGTCTTCATCTCTTCCTGAATTTCCTCTGGTACATTGTGTAGATGCACGTGTTGGTGCAGGTGCAGAGAAATTGCAACATGAACCCAAACTTCCGAAGGATAAACGATGACGAATTAAGGTATATGTCTGCATAACGACAATGCATTGTTAACACTATTAAACACTTGAAAAAAAACGCATAAATTTGATAGCGTAGATGGAGTCCGGTGTCCTTCGTAAGAAAGTTTTTACGGATGGGTTTCCTGCGGGTGCTTCGCTTTCCTCCCAAAGTCCAAAGCCTTCACCATTAGCAAGTTAATTGACAATTGTAAATTATCCTGTGATGAGGCTGGGTTTAAATACCCGGATTGCTGGCCAGCACAGTTCGTTGTACCGGAAGGGCTTGATCTGCGCTGTATCTCTGAATAATCTGCATCTGTGATCTGTGGGATTGCTGCCGGGGTGTTGCTGAATCACTGAATTAAAACTTTCTGGGGCTGTGCGGAAACACAAGTAATTGCCATATTATCCCATAATCACATAATGTACATTCATGGAATTTTATCACGATAGATGTGAAAATGCAAGATTTGTCACACTGGAGGTTGTAGAACATTTCTAGTCATAATATTGTTTGGGAACTTCTCTGAAACAAGAAAACATAGTTAATCTGCGTACAAACCCAATCTATCCTGGCAAACAAGTGTCTGGAATCTGAAACAAAAAGGAGAAGAAAAGATGAACTAACAACTGTGAAGAGAGAGAGTGTGAGAGAGAGTGTGTGTGAAACAGAGAGAGAGGAGAGAGAGAGAGAGAGAGAGAGAGAGAGAGAGAGGGAGAGAGAGAGTGAGAGAGAGAGAGGGGGGAGGGAGGGAGAAAGAGAGAGAGGGAGTGGGGAGGGAGAGAGAGAGAGAGGGGGGAGGGAGGGAGAGAGAGAGGGGGGAGGGAGGGAGAAAGAGAGAGAGGGAGTGGGGAGGGAGAGAGAGAGAGAGAGAGAGAGAGAGAGAGAGAGAGAGAGAGAGAGAGGAATGGAATTTATAGGACATTTAGTGTGGCCTCAGTGCTTGGGAAGATATTAGAATTGATTTGTATCGACGTGGTTTCGGGATATTTGAAGTTACACGATAAAATAGGCTGTAATCAGTAATGATCCATTAATGGAAAATTACGCCCGAGTAATTTGTTGGAATTTTTTGAAGAAATTACAGGCCTGACAGACAAAGATGTTACGTACTTCGATTTTCCGACGCCTCTGAAAAAGTGCCACACACTATTCTGCTTAACAAGCGGAGCCCTGGGCGTTATTAGAAGTACTCCAGCATGGATAAAGCTGTGGGTGATTTGTGGAAGGCAAAGACTGGGAATAGAGGGAGCCATCTGTGCTTGGCTGCCGATGCCCAATGGTGCTCCACATGGGTCAGTGTTGCGACTGATTCTTTTAAAGTTGCATGTCAATGACTTTGGTGACAGAATTGACGGCTTTGCTACAGAGTTTGCGGACGATACAAAACAAGGTGGAGGGGCAGGTAGTTTTGAAGAAGTAGAGACACTGCAGAAGGACTTAAATAGTTTAGGAGAATGAGTAAAGAAGTGGCAGATGGAATACAATGTTCAGTGTATTAATGCAGGAATACAGTGCACTTTGCTAGATAAAAGAAATGGATGTGCTATTTCCTAAATGTAGAAAAATTCAAAAAGGGGAGACACGTAGGGACTTGGGAGTCCTTGTACAGGTTTCTCAAACTGATATTTTTCAGGCTGGGCTGGTGATGAGATAGGCAAATGGGATGCTAGCATTCACTTCAAGAGGACCAGAATATCAACGCAAGGATGACATGTTGAGGCTTTAAGAACACTGGTGAGGCCTCACTTGGAATATTGCGAGCTGGATTGTATTCCTTATGTTATAAAGGATATGCTACCATTGCAGAAGTCCTAAAAGAAATATGTGAGCATACTTTCCCGAATCTCTGTGGAGTTGAGGTGCCTGACGGTATCTACGCTGCTGATGATCCCGAAGGTCGCACAGTAATGACAGTTCTTGAACCGGCCAGAGTGGGACATAAGTATTTTGCAAAGTCTGTCCGGTGGCGGGAGCGAGAACCAAACAAAAGAGGAAACATGCCTTTCTGGGCTGTGAGGCGGATGCAGATACCGGGAATAGGGCGGTTACTTCCAAGAGGAATCCAAGGTTACCTGCCTTCGATATAGTGCCTTGAAAGGCCGTTGGTAGGTGCTGTAACAACCTATTTCACATGGATCCCCATCAAAATGCTGGCGGTGACTGGTGGCAGCTAGCATGCACTCACAATCCTTTTGTATTGGCCTCTCAGGCTGAGGGAAAAGTGAGGAATGTAGTGGAAATATAGGAAGTTTCATCAAGAGGATAAGAGTTTATTCTCCGCAACAATGAATTTAAACATAATAGGATAATTTACCTCCTGGTGTTCTAACAGCTTCACAGTATTGAATGTATTTTGATGATACCGGATCAGATCGATCCCACGGTAATGACTACCATACGAGAGCAATTGTAAGAATGTACAGGTGTAGTTTCTACTGCAGCAGGCTAAGGTGTTGAGGTCCAAATTGCAAATAAAAAGTTTTCATTTTAACTGTGAAAACACTGAAAGAAAGCTTGGGAAATAATATGAAACATTTAAACTTAAAAACATCAGATTATATCATCTTAGGCGAGAGCTTTTGTGAGTAGTATTTATAGTTTAACAGCGTTGCGCTATTGTAGCATAAACTAAGTAAGTTGATGTCTGTATAACGATTGTAATGTAATAATCAAAACAGTGTATACTGTGGAGGAGGCATTTTGGATAGTCTATTCGAAAAACATCTTATGAGAAAATTAGGTACCAAACTTGTCATAGAAGTTTCTGTGCCTGAAAAACCCAGAAAGCTTTGTTGGCTTGAGTCAAGACTTTCTGCTTTGTGTCTTGATTGTGTAACATGTTGTAAGGTTTCAGTTATAATGTAATGGCTTCTCCTTAGCAGCAATGTTTGGGTTATCACCAGAGATTACGGAGTATGAAAGGTTAGAAAGTTAGTTCTTTCTTGTGAGCTGGAAGAAAGATTTTCACTTTTCGCGAATGGAGAGTATTGATAAATTGCCGGACGGGGTGGACTTAGAACGAGGGTCCGAAAGGCAGCGACGATCGGAGGAGGTCGATGGTAGACGGATGTCTGTATTTCTGACCCCGAACATCGCGCAACAGATTTTTAAATAAGATTGGGCCCCTTTTTTTTGAACTGTTGTTATTTCTTCGTAAAACTATTGTTATTCCGAGGCACTGATGTGTAAAATAGGACATATCTCCACCCAATCGAGATTTCGGAAGTTTGGACTGGCCGGGGGCTATCACCCCCTATATGAAGCCGCTAGCCAGAGCCAGATTTACAATAGTGTTACCCATACCAAATAGCTCAAAGGGTAGAGGACTGACGAAGAATGGTCCACCGATTCCCGAAGGTTCGGGAGTTCAGCTGAGAGCTAATATGCGTGACTGGTTAATGTGGTTAATCGTGAATGGTTGACCGTGAAGATTTTATGGAAGCAGCAATTAAGAATTCTTCTAGTTCTGTGTGCAATGGTATTAACAATGCGAGTTAGAGGACCTACTGCACCGCTAGCGGTATAACACAGGAAGTCAGTCGGTATTGTGGAAAAATGTTAGTGATACGAAGGGTATTAGATATACGCCATTAGAGGCAGATTAGCTCAATATCAGTGATTGTGCACAAAAAGTATGGGATATGATTCATTCCTTCATCTTAGTATGACAATTTTTGAAGGCAATTTAGTAAATGCATATGATTTTAAATTATAAAGAATTCCCATTTCAGCAATTAGCATTAAGTAGCCAAGTAAATCATCTGATATTTTCATAAAATTAAAAAAAAAGTATCCGTCCGGTAGTGGCTCTGAGAACAGGTCAAAATTCTACAATGTTGCCACATGTCTTCTTATCGGACATCAAGTGGCCTTACGTTCCGTTTTCACCTCTCTATTTTTAGTTAAATATAACTGAATAATAATGTTGCCAATAAAGAAAGATAGGAATGGTGGCGGGAGAAATTTCGCAATTCAGCAATAGACATTGTTCGATACAAAGTAAAAGAAGGTGGTGAAATTAGACAAAAATGTTCTAGCCTCTTGCAAATTTTTAACGAGAAAATAACCGATAAGATGGAGTCATTAAGGTCATTTGCCGTCTGAGAGGAAATGTTAAAAGTGGAGTCCTAGTTTGAAAGGAAGAGACCAGACATCTTCGTACTAAACTGTATGAAGACAGAACAGTATGAGGCGGCAGGGTGAAACACTTCCGCCTAAGCATAAACTCCTTTTTGTTGCTGAGGTTTCATGATAAGACCGCTGTTTGAATTTTTCCTCAATTACCTTCACCAAGCTTTCCTACCTCCTAACAGACTCAGAGAAGGAATAATATTACCCCGTTGCACGAAGCAAACAGCATCACTATGGATAGAAAAACAACCTTGTTTTCACTGCCAAGATATTCTTAACGCAGGCAATAAACTCCAGACTTTCCATCAGGGAAAGTACCTGAGCACATCGACACTGTGAAGAAACCCTGGTTCAATATTAACCTCCTGAAGCGCTCGAAAGCATATGCATAAATTTGACGCTTACGTGATATTGGGCAGCACACACACACAATGCTGAAGGAACTCGGCAGGCCAGGCAGTATCATTGAAACGAGTACAGTCGACATTTTGGGCCGAGACCATTCGACAGATGCTGCCTGACCCGGAGAGTTCCTCCAGCATTTTGTGTGCGTTGCTTGGATTTCCAGCATCTGTATACTTCCTCTTCTTCATGACGTTGGACACATAGCTTGCCAATGGCACTGCGAAATTCCCAGAATGAAATCATATTGATCAGATAAATCATTACATCACCCGAAAAATAAAGCGATGTTCTATTTGGAAGGTGATGTCGAGGTGCATTTTTGATACATGAAGTCGGCAAGACAGGGCAGTTTACGTGTCAGACCAGCGTTTCATTTGTTTTCTGTTGTCTATTTCCCATTTTCAGGGGAAAAGTGTGCTTCCTCAGTTCTCTGGACTCTATGAGGGTGCGCGTGTGTTCAGTGGATCGATGATCAGTCAATTAGCATATAATTCTGCAAATGTATGAATCACACCAGAATGACACGGTTCGTTGGCCAAGAATCCTGTTTTAATCCAATGATTTAAATGTAAATCTGTAATGTAAATATCTCATCAGCAACACTTTATTCGTTAGCACATTTGGGGAAACTATGTTTGCTGCTCCTGTTGGAAAACGGGCTCCTGACGCACAGGCATCCAGCTTCGCAGATATTTTGCCAGACTTATCAGATCTGCTGACGATTATAGAACATGTGTGTGACCTCTTAATAAAACATGCGATTCAATTGAAGTTTTATCTACAAAGTCGGCCATTCAATGTGACCAGATGTTTCAATCCGGTCTTCATCTCTTCCCTGAATTTCCTCTGGGACAGAGTGTAGATACACGTGTTGGTGCAGGTGCAGAGAAATTGAAACATGAACCCAAACTCTTGCAGGATAAACGAGGGCGAATTAAGATATCTGTCCGTGTAAAAGTAATTTTGAGCCTGCCAGATCATAATGGAGACTATAAAGGGGATCCACAATATAATGAAATTGGCTGATAGAGCGAACAGCAAAATCATTGACTTCCTCCGGTTCTACACCTCTGAATCCTTCTTATTGTCATTGCTGCTCCGGAGTCCTCGGCGGACTCTGTTTGCCGCGATAATATGTCTGACTGTTAAAACATTGAACAATAGAATTAAACCGATTGGCAATAAAGGTGTGATGATAACATGAAAGAGCTGGTAAGCTTTCCACACTGGTGAAGTAAAGTAGTCCGCTCTGAGAACACAGCGCCAAGGAACGTTGTCAATAACTGCGAAAGGATCTACTGCAAAGTAAAATGGAAGACCCATTAGATAGCACCCTAAGCCCACAATCACCACCACTATAATCGCCGTCCTCTCGGTGCAAAATCGTTCTCTCAGCTTTTGACTGCAAATTGCAATACATCGATCAAATGTGAAAGCCACCGTCAGCCAGACTGAACAGTCCATGATTGCCAGCCGAAACACAAGTGTCAGAGCACAAATCGGAGTGATGAGCAAAACACTGGCGAAACCGTAAATATTATTGATCCGCTCTAGTACAACGCCAATGATAACACCCATTAAATCAGCAGTTGCCATCGCCACCAGGTACAGGGTGATGCATTTGGAGAGTCCGCATTTTCCAAGACAGAGGATCACAATCGCCATTAGATTAACTGCAAGGAAGAAATAAGTGTTAGTTTCAAGCGCACATAATCAGATGCATTTTAATTGATTTTCATACAAAGAATTGCTTGCACACAGAAAGGAAACCATCCTTCTGGTTCCTGCCCGGACTGAAGTGGCTTCAACCCGCGAAGTGTTTACACAGTGAAGCCAAGGGAGGGATCGGAGAAACAGTTGAGTCGGCAAATTCCCAGCAGTTTGCAATGTAATTCCGCAGTCCACGGCATCATTAATAGCGGACTGCTGATCGACGCAGCAAACTCAAATAAGTCTAGCATTGCAGCTGAACTGCACTTCGAGAATAGGAATGCAATGTGCCCAGAGGGACTATTTCCACTGATGTAATACATGTGAGTTTAGGAACCTGCAGCGTTAAAATTAAGACCAGAACAAACAAATCCGAAACCGAAAACGAGGTAGTCATATTTACTTTGCTTATTGTTGCAATTGAAAATATATTTAGACAATTATATTTACAATGAAATCTCATTTGATGCATGTTGGTGTAAAAGAACGTTGGTTCCGCTGCAGGTCGATAAAAACCATTAATGCTTTGGACGGTCGGGCAACAGAAAATGCTGGAACAAAATCGGTTATTGCAGTTGACCAAGAAACCCGCAACAAGAAAGATAAGTTTGATCGGTGTGAAAAAAAAAACATATGCCTCAAACCTGATTCGACCGAAATCAGTCGCCAAACAAGACACTTCGTGCAAAGTATTTTACGGCAAATATGATGTTGTGCAGTAGATAGAGCAAGAAAAATTCTCACAAAACCTCCAGTTACTTACTGGGAATACCAATCGCAGTCAGTGCAGGATAATAAACACTCTCTATGTAGTAAATTGCTGGATATTCCATTTTCCGAGTGACGTGACGATCAGCTTATACTGTTCCTGCCGATGACGGTTTTGTCCGCTTTTAAAGGAGACTCCCAACTGATCTTAGCAGCTCATTAGTCACATCAGAGACAGCCCAGTGAACAAACAATTAAATTAAGCCATTTCTACACATTTGTTACAGCGCAATTCATATCGCTCTTCGGGGAAATCACAGCAAAATGTATTTACTTTTATTTTTGTTCTCGCTTTCAAAGGAGAATGCCACGCATCCCTTTTCTGTGACACAAAATTCCAGATGCCTATTTTCAACTTTCAAATACGTATCATTTGCAACAAATTTGCGCTGCTCATAATGACTCCTAAATTAATAAAGGAAGTTTAATTTGTTTTTTGAATTATGATAACTAATTTGGCATTGGATGAGACCAAATGTCATAGGGCTGATTTACAAACAAAGACTGAATGAGACCCCGAGCAACTAGAGACTGATGATCGGGCAAAATTACAACCAACATGATGAGTTGCAATGTAAAAAATGGATGAAGTCAAAATCAGTGAATGCCGGACAGAAGGTGCTTTATTTGAATGCAGGCAATATACAGATAAGGTAGTTGAACCTGAGGCAAAGTTACGCATTGACAGGTATGACGTTGTGTGTATCACTAATCATGACTCAAAGATTCTTATAGCTGGTAGCTGTACCTCAAAGGATACACATTATATCGACACTATAGATAGAAGGAATGGCGTGGCGCTATTGTTAAAAACTGAATTCAAATCATTAGAAAGAGTTGACATCGAGGAAAAATTACTCTAAAGGCAAGCTGACACAACGGCGGATAACAAGAGAAGTCAGAGCAAAAATAAGTCCCTGAGAGACGGCATATGATAGAGACATAATAATGGGAATTTTGAGTATTAGGATGCCATTAAAAACCGATGGAGGGCAACTAAAAATGTCCCGGTGATCAATATTAAATAGGATACCATAAATTTCTTCAGATAAATAGTTTAAAAAGGCATGTGAAAATGAATATTGGACCATATTTGACCACTGGAAAACGATGCTAGAGAGATAGCAATGAGAGTCAAGGATAAGGTGGACGAAGTGAATAAGTATTTTGCAGCATTCTACACTGTGGGAGACACGAGCAATGTGTCGAAATTTCCAGAGCGTCAGGGGTTAGAAGTGTGTGAACTTGCTATGGCTAATGAGACGTAACTTGGGAAACTGAAAGGTATTAAGGTAGATAATTCACCTGGTCCAGATTAAGTTATGCGCAGTATTTTGACAGAGGTGGCCCGAGAGACTGTGGATGCACCAGTATTGATTGTTCAAGAATCACTAGATTATAGAATGGCTTGCTGGACTGGAAAAGAGCAAATATCGCTTCACTCTTCAAGAAGCCAGAGAGGCAGATAAAAGGAATTTATAGGCCGGTTAGTTTGACCTCAGTGGGTGGGAAGATATTGGAGTTGATTGCTAAGGATGTGGTTTTGAGTTACCTGGAGGCACGTGATGAAATAAGTCGTAGACGGCATGATTCTTCAAGGGATAATAATGCTTGGCAAAATTATTGGAAGTCTTTGAAGAGGTAACGGACTGGACAGACAAAGGTGAACCAGTGAATGTTGTGAACTTCCTACATGGAGAGAAAA
Source organism: Hypanus sabinus (assembly GCF_030144855.1). NCBI lineage: Eukaryota > Metazoa > Chordata > Chondrichthyes > Myliobatiformes > Dasyatidae > Hypanus > Hypanus sabinus. Next base: position 43,862 of record NW_026781710.1, on the reverse strand, counting down.
TTCAAAATGGGGTGGCGCTGAGAAGCATGGGAATCCTTGTGCAGAATTACAAACTGATAAGTTGTAGGCTGATTCGGTGCTGAGGGAAGCAAATGCGATTTCAGTATTCTCCTCAAGAGACGAAAATATAGAAGCACAGGTGCCTTATAGAGGCTTTATAAAACACTGGTGAGAACTCACTCGGAATATTGTGAGTCGAATCGTGCTCTTTAGAATGAATGTGCTAACACTGGAGAGGGTTCAAGTGAGGTTTACAAAAATGATTCCGCGATTGAACGGCGTACCATATGAAGACGTCATATATCACGTTCAAAAACCTTATAATGTGAAAAAACTGTCCCTTTCTCCTCTTACCATTGTTACGTATTCAGGCAACAATAAATATATGAGTTCGTCAAGGGTTTTTTATAACAAACAATACGTTTATTAAACACAAAAAACAAACCCCCCAAAAGTAAACAAACACTAACGTAACCGGAAATCAACTGTTGTGCGGCAGCTCAAACTGTTCTTAAAGCGATATTGCAAAAACAGTTCTTTAAAGTGGTATTGCCAAAAGTTCGATATGCTCACAGTCCATTTAAAAGGAGAGACTTTATAAGACGATTTAAATTATCTTTCAAGTCGCTTTGCTTCGATCCCCGGCGTCGAACTTTTCCCACGAAGAATTTCCGAAACGAAACGAAACGGCTTAAAGGCACTGACCTTTCCTTCCTCACTATCCTCAATCCTTTCTTGTAATCCCAGGGATTAACGCGAGATTAGTCAACGAAACCCTTCCGAATAAGGATCAAACAAATGCCGAACCCGTTTCACCGTAGAAATCGATTCTCCTCGATCTTTAACTCCCGAATTCCGATCTTCACTCTCCACTGATTCTCAAACTAGCAGAATTGTAAAGAACCTGCTGGCAATGACCTTTTAAACTTTAGGCATTAGATAAACCTTCATTTTTCAACTAAACTGCGTCATCACATTAAATCACGCAGTGGCATGAAGTCAACTTGGCAAATCCAGCCACGAACTGCCCCTCCTCACAGGGTGGGATCTTCCTTTTATAACCTAAAAAAAACCCTGTCACATGATCTCTACTGGCGGGAAAATTACGTCACTCCACCATCTCAAGACCATTACCTCAAGTCCAGTATAGCTTCAACCCCAGTCACGTGACAAGGGCACCACTGTCATGCGTCACGAGTACGTAACACCATAAAAAAGACTTACTTAGATCGAGCACGATTCAAGTTTTCTGACAACACATTCGTCATATTCCAAATCAAATTTGGTGATGAATCAGTATAAAAATCTGGCTGAGAGCCGCTATTACTGCAAACTCTTAATCAATGAACTGATCATTGATTCCCGTCGGAGGAATCCAGAGATCCAAGTGCCAGTCCTAATCAAAGGATCAGAGCTGGAGAGGATCAACAACTTTACATTCCTCGCTGTTATTGTTTCTGAGGACTCGCCCTGAATCCAGCACGTCAGTACAACTATGAGGAAAGCACGGAGTTTGCAGAGATTTCGTTTTCCACTGAAAACTTAGACTAGCGTCTATAGGTTTGTAGTGGAGAGTGTATTGACTCGCTGCATCCCAGCCTAATATGGAAACACCTATGCTCTTGAACCGAAAATCCTTCAACAAGTATTGTCTACAGCCCAGTTTAACAAAGTCCCTCCGCACCTTCATTGCCTCAGGAACTCGGAATCAGGGAACCCCCGGCATTCAGGACATATCCTCATTTCTCTGCTGCTACGAGGACGAAGGTGCAGAAGCCTCATGACTGACACCAGCAGGTTCAGGATCAGTTGTTGAGCCTCAACATCAGCTTATGTAGTTGTAGTAGCGTCCTTGAAAGTGAGTTCGTATAATATGGAATCTGTACAGAGTTGAGGTGACTGACATTATCCACACCGGAAATGTTCCTGATAGTTGCACAGCACAAACTGTTCCTGAAGCATCTCGAGCGGGACCCAAGGATGCTGCGCCTTCTGCCGAAGGGTTTGGTGGCTGGCGTGACTCAATGATCCGGACGGCTATGATGGCCGGAGTGAGGGGCTTGTGCTTTGACTCTTGTTTGTGTCACCCAAGCCGAACAGGTCAGAGGGTAGAGGCCAGACTAACAGTGGTTCACCGTTTTTCCCAGATTTGGCTTCAGCTGCGTGAAATGGATCCAGGGGATTTGATTTATTCATTGATCTCAGTAAAGTAGATTCATGTAGTGATTCAATTTATACGTTACATAGTTCCCATTTAACAAATCACCATAAACTAGGCAAGCAATACGTAATAAGTTGTGATAAAATTACAAAGTCGGCCGTTAATGGCTGCTAGAACCGGACAAATAGACCACAAATCTTCGAGGTTACCGTTCAAGAAGTGGCTTTAAGTTTCATTTTAACCTCTCCTCTTTTTAGTTATATATAATCGAATAAACGTGTGAATAAAAGAGACAATAATGTTACACCATCTTGCAACATGTTCCACAAATTTGCGAAATGAAAATAAGTGCTCACATGGAGTCATTATGGCCATTTGCAGTCCCAGAGAAAATGGTAAAAACAGAGTCCCAGTTTGAAAGTCAGAAACCTTCTGTCGTGTGAAATGACGGAACAGTATTGAGTGGCAGAGGAAACTACTTCGGCTTGAACATAAACGTTTTGTTGTTGGTCAGAGTTCATTACATGCTTATTGATTCAATTTATTTCAATTCGCCATGATTTCTTACTTTATAATGGACTCTGAAAATAAATGGTATTAACGTATTACATGAAGCAAAGAGCATTACGTATGCCGGAAAAACAACTTCAGCAATCTTTTGACGTATTTAACTAATGCACCTACACTGTGTACATTTTCCGAAGGGGAAGTTCTTAAAAACTATTCACACTTTGAAGAAATCGAGTTTCATTATGAACACCATTGAGTAATTGAAAACACACCTGCGAATCCTTTTTATTGTTATTGATGTTTCCGAGTCGTCGGCGGATTCTGTTTGCCGCTGTGATATATCTAACTGTCAAAGCATTGAAAAATAGAACTAAGCCGATTGATACCGTGAAGCAGCAGGTCAGCTTTCCACACTGGGAAATTAAAGTAAGGTGCTCTGCCAGAGAATTAAGATATCTGTCTGTATAACCATAATTCATTGTGAACACCATTAAACCCCGAAAATACACACATAAGTTTGACATAGCGATTACGTAGATGTTAGCGCGACACTGTGACCTCTCTGGGCGTTGGAGTCCGGTGTCCCTCGTGAGAACGTTTGAATGGATGGGTTTCCTGCAGGTGTTTCCTTTCCTTCCCATGTCCTAAGCATTCACTTGTAAGCAGATAATTTGTAATGGTAAATTATTCTGTGATGATGCTGGGATTAAAGACGCGGATTGCTGGCCGGCGTTGTTAGTTGAGCAGGAAGGGCCTGATTCACGCTGTATCTCTGAATAATCTGTATCTGTGATCTGTGGGACTTCTGCCGTGGTGTTGCTGATACATTGAATTACAACTTTACGGGGCTGTGCGGAAATACAAATAATTACATATCCTTTAATCACGTGATGTACAGTCATGCAATTTTATCACGATAGATGTGGAAATACAACATTCATCACGCAGGTGGTCGAAGAACCTTTCTGGTCATAACATTGTTTGTGAACTTTTCTGAAGTAAACAAACGCAGTTAGTCTGCCAGCAAACCCAGTCTAAACAAGCAAACCTTTAGAAGGTAGAAAATCAAACAGAAAGAAAACAAAAGGTGAGCTAACAACTGTGGGAGGAGAAGTGAGTGAAAAGGAGAGAGAGGGAGAGAGAGAGAGAGAGAGAGAGAGAGAGAGAGAGAGAGAGAGAGAGAGAGAGAGAGAGAGAGAGAGAGAGAGAGGGGGAGGGAGGGAGAGAGAGAGAGGGAGTGGGGAGGGAGAGAGAGAGAGAGAGGGGGGAGGGAGGGAGAGACAGAGAGAGGGGGGGGAGGGAGGGAGAGAGAGAGAGAGGGGGGGAGAGAGGGAGGGAGAGAGAGAGAGAGAGAGAGAGACAGACAGAGAGAGAGAGAGAGAGAGAGAGAGAGAGAGAGAGAGAGAGAGAGAGAGAGAGAGAGAGAGAGAGAGAGGGAGAGAGAGAGAGAGAGAGAGAGAGAGAGAGAGAGAGAGAGAATTGCCTTTGCTGGCAGAAGATTCATCGTCAGGCATTAATCATTTGACACAGTTTTCCATATTCACGCATTCTAATGAAAACAATAGTCCTGAAAATTCTAGAATCACCTCCGTACTAATTGCAGAGATCATAATCTACCGACAGACTCCGTGATTCGTCGCTAATTAAATTGCACAATGTTTTGATTGTAATATAAAGAAAAACACTTGCTTCAAATATGGGAAACAAGCGTACACGTTACAAAGTCGCGAGGATTTCTCCGAAACTGGATCATGATTTTGGTCATAAAGCCTGACACTGACGCGAGTAACGTTGTCGAACGAAACTGTATCAGACAGATAAACCTTAACATCGATCGAAAAATAAGCAATGTCTTATTGTCGCACTCGCAGATGCATTTTGATGCCAACCGCTTCCATAAAGACGGCACGGCAGGACAACTTGCGTTTCATACCGTGGACCCATCTTCCATCTGTTGTATGCATCCCCTTTTTCAAGAGACAACGTGTTCTCGATTTTTACAAGTAGACCAAGGGAGATCCGATATAGAAAGAAATATACAACTAGACTCACTTTATCTCAAACAGGAGTGTTAGTTTCACGGTAGATTTCTCCGGCAGTCATAGAGTTCAGTAGGTCAATGATCCAGTCAATAGGAATATAATTCTAACAATGTATGAATCAAACTAACACTGCGGTATTAATCAATTCACTTAAGATATAATCCTGCAGATATAAAAATCATATCAACAACTCTTTTTTACTTGGGACGCTAGAGGAAATTAAGATAGTTGCCCTTGTCAGATAAACAGGCTTCTAACTTCCACACATCCCGCCACGCAGATTCATGGTATACCTATCAGGCCTACTGATGATAGAGAAATTTTATGTGACCTCATAACAAAACATAGAATTCAACTTTCTTTATATCTAGAAAGTCTGCATTTCTTTCCTCAATTCCTCTGGGAAATCTTCAAGAATCACTAGATTCTGGAATTGTTCCAATAGAACAGAAAATTGAAAATGTTTCTCCATTCTTTAAGAAGCGAGAGGAAGGCAGAATAATGGCAAATACAGGGCATTTAGTCTTGCCTCAGTGTTTGGGAAGATATTGGAATCCATTGGATGTGGTATCAGAATACTTGGAGTAACATGCTGGAATATTTCGTAGTCAGCAATCATCCCTCAAGGAAAGTCATGCTGACAAATATGTTTGGAATTCTTTGAAGAAATAACAAGTTGGATAGAAAAAGATGTTGTGTTCATGGATTTTCAGAATTCCTCTGCCAAGTTGCCATGCAGGACTTTGTTTGATAAGCTAAGAGCACATGTCATTACTGCAAAAGAACCAGTATGGATAAACCAGTGGTTGCTTGGCAGGAGGCAAAGAGTGGGAATGAAGGGAGCTTTCAGTGCTGACTGCCGTTGCCTGACGATGTTCCGATTGGGTCAGAGTTGTGACCGCTTCTTTTTACGTTGAATGTCAATGACTTCATGACGGAATTGATGGCTTCGTTGCAAAGTTTGTGGACGATACGAAGATAGGTGGAGGGACAGGTAGCTTCGAGGAAGTAGGGACGCTGCAGAAGGACTTAAATATATTCGGAGGGTTGGATAAGAAGTACAGATGGAATACAGTGCTGGGAAGTGCATGGTCGTGCAATTTGTTAGAAGAAATAAAATTAGATACTATTTACTAAATGGAGAAACGAAACACGAAAGTGAGATACAAAGGTACTAGGGAGTCCTTCCAGAGGATTCTGTAACTCTTAACTTGCAGGTTGAGTCGGTGGTGAGGAAAGCAAATGCTATGTTAGCATTCACTTCAAGAGGAACGGAATATAAACACAAGGATGTCATGCTGAGGCTTTCCAAAGCACCGGTGAGTCCTGATTTGGATTATTATGAGTTGGTTTGTATCCCTTATCTTATAAAGGATAGCACATAGTGATTCATGTTACCAGCCAACATCTCTACTTTAACACCAACTCAAAGGTTTTAAAAGTAGTTCAAAAATGGTCCTATTAATGTTTGAAATTCTTGGTTAGAATGAGAAATTGAACAACAGATCTTCTCGAAATTTAAGCATGACACAACATCACGTAACCTTTGAGCGTGAGCAACATCCTTCCCTTTAAGCAACACCGCCCTCCTAGCTATGAGAGAAATAAAAGCCAATATATACAAATCAGATATCTCCAAAGTTCTGCCTTTTTCTCCAACAATACCAAACAAGGCAGGAAAAAGGTTAGGCTTAAAATTTACTTTACAAAGTACAGTATAGGATTGGAACAGTTACTTCCTTCCAGTATGTTTCAAGACTCGGTCATGTCCAAAACATATTAATTAGAGAAACCTCTGTATTGTCACATCCATCACAATATGGGAGATATATCCGGATAAAAACGAGATAGCTTGTCTTTGGACATGTGAGCCCCGTGGACCACGTTGAATTGTAGGAGGGAGTGGTGAGCACATAGTGATAAAGTTTAAGCCAATTTAAAAATTTCATTCCAAGTCTCCGGCAATTGAAATCTGTAAATCTTGTTCCCAGGCATTTTTAATTTTGTCCAAAGGAGCCTCTCTTATTTCCATCAGCATACCATAAATATTGGATATTGAGCCATTATGAAAAGGTTTCAAATTCGAAATTACATCTAATAAGTTCTTACCAGGAGTGTCTAATTTGTAGATATCGAAAAAAGTGGGATTTTGGTAAACTATATTTAGCTCACAGTCGCTCAACCGAAAAGGGACATCCTCCACAAACAGATCCTTGAAGAATTTAATACCCAATCTATCCCAGTCTTTGAAACCTACATCGGTCATAGACGGTGTAAAAAAGAATGAGAAAAAAATGGGTTTAGAAAGAGAAAATCTCAATCAACCAAAGTATTTTCCAAATTGTAAGCAGATCAACAAAGTATGCTTCACTACCAATTTGTCAGTTAGTTTATCTAAACATAAAGGAAGTGATGATCCAAGAAGAGAAATAATAGATTTTTTTAACAGAGTTAGCTTCTAAAGAGACCCATGCTGGAAGTTCCTCACGGTTAATGCAATATGACCAAAACGTAGAGTTCGTATATTGACTGCTCAGTGATAAAACCTAAAATTTGGTAAAGCCAAACCTCCATTGTTTTTAACTTTTTGAAAGTGAACTTTATTTAATGGAGAATGTTTGTTTTTCCATATATATATATATATATATAAAGATAGAATTGAATCAAGAGAATCAATAAAGGACTTAGGAATACAAACGGATAAGGTGAGGAAAAGGTATATAAATTGAGGCAGGATATTCATTGTAATAGAGTTAGTTCAACCAATCAACGATAGAAAGATGGATGGCCAGTTTGATAGTGCCCTTTTCACATAATTGAATAGGGTAAGGGTAAGAAATTTTCTTTAAGTAGATGTTCATAATTCTTAGTAATTTTTGCAGCCAAGTAGGTAAATTGATTTCTTACAATTATAACGAGATTTGAAGGTTTATTCAATATGGACTGTTCCTTTAAAAATAGATAGTGTGTGTGTGTGCGCTATTTAAGAGAGGAAGAGAGAGAGAGTGAGAGAAACGAACAGCCTGTGAGTTGTTATAGAAAGTGATGGACAGAACTCTATGATGAACAGCTGGTGTTCAGCAGTTGTGGAATATATACAAGGCTTTGTAATCACACACACACACACACACACACACACACACACACACACACACACACACACACACACACACACACACACACACACACACACACACACACACACACACACACACACACGGAAGATACTGACGAAACGGAAACTGGATGGGCTTTTTGCGCCCACGGCAAGGGTGAGTTTTTGCTGACAGTGTGGAAAAGGGATGACTAGTGGGGAGATATTAGTGTGTTTAACCTTTGTCTGGGTTGACAGCTTTCCTGCGTGAAAACGGCACTCTCTTTTGTGTGGTCACAGTCGGTGACTATAACAAGATTTCAGGAGCAGGAGGATGACGTGGAAGATTCGACGGCATCGGCACTGGGAAGACAAATCACATCTCTCTCTCTCTTCAATCTACTCATTTCAATAACACGATCTGAACTGAATTCATACCTCTATCATCGTAAGACTGTATCACATCACCTGAGCTGGGAGAAGTTTGGGAACTTTATTTACTTGCTTATATATGCATAAACTCTGCTAACCTGTTTACTTTATCTTGTTTTATATTACTTTATTACGTAGTTACTAATAAAGTATTAATTTTAATACAAACAGTTGTAGAAGACTCAGACTCCAGGTGTGTTCCATTTCTGCTGGTCCTTTTAATCCGTTATGGGGTACGTAACTCAATTTTAAAAGGAAGGTCAGAATTAATTGATACTTGATTATTCAAGCAGAAAAGTTCAGTCTTATGTAAATTCGATTTATATCCTGAAAACTAGCTGAAACAGGAGAGTAAAGGAAGCGTAGGAGGTAACGAGGTCTCAACATTGGAAATAAAAAGCAACGGATCATCAGCATAGCGTGAAACGTTGTGGGTAGTACCTCTCCGTAAAATACCAGTGATATCACTAGATTCTCGAAAAGCAATAGCTAAGGGTTTTAAATCCAGATAAAAGAGCAAAGGGCTCAAAGGACATCCTTGTGTTACGTACACCGTAACTGGGTGTCTGACCAGTAGAGAAAGACGAATCCGTTGGAGTCTGGTGGTACCAAAATAAAGGTGTTTATTAGTAAACTACACAATACGATATCAAAAATGCAAATATACATATAAAACAAGTTAGCAGTAATAAACCTAAAAGTGAAGGAATAATAATAATCAATAATAAACAAGCTCTATTGACGTCTCGGGGTAAATGAATTGTCATAGGAAAGTATAGAGTTCAGTTCATAAATGCTGAGGTGGTTATGGTTGAAATCGTTGGAGAGAGAGAGAGAGAGAGAGAGAGCGAGCGAGATGTAACAGCAACTGCAGCCAAACCTTCCTTTGCTTTCCTAATCCGCCGTATCGTCGTGGTCATTCAGTTATGACCCCTCTGTTCTTCAGCCAGACCGTACTTCTGTGGTGGTCTCGTCACTCTGGCATGAGTGGACACACACACAAGTCCCCACCGGCCCTGCTGTAACACTGTGAGCTTTACTGACCGATCTCCTCTTTCGGTCTTCGAAGCCCCCACCTTTCTGTGGGTTCCCAACACTCAGTCAGCGTACACTGGTGTGTCTGAAGGGTGTCGCTCCAGACCTGTCTTTTTATCCTCACTCACGGGGTCTCAGCTATCCATCAATTCTGAATGACTGTGTTCATCAAATCAGGCCACTCCTTCTGCCTCCTGAGGAATGTTAACGAGAAAAATGCAGTCCTTGCAGTAGAAGGTAAATAATCCAGGAAGAGTAATAATACAGTCTCTCTCCCCCTCTTACCTGTAGATCTTGCTTGCCTGGGCTTTATCTCTCTCTCAATAGTTGCATAACAACAGCAATAGTTTGTAGTTCTCAGGAGGGGGGGGGGGGGAATGGTTAACTCTGCACCCCATTGACCATCAGGTCTGTTCGGCACTCATAACACCGCCATCCTTCTGGAAATTTACACCAGTGTGAAAATTAACTAAAAAAGCATATTACTGAATTAAAGAGTTTAACAAAACACAGAAGTGGTCTTAACTACAAGAATAATACAGATACACTTTCAAATTAATATCTGGATAAACAATCAGCAATTACTCCCCTTTACATGTTGTATTTTAATACAGAATTCCCGTAACAACAAACTCCAACTTAATAACCTCCTATTTTTATTTTTCATGTTAGCCAAAAATTCCAAAGGGTTGTGATCAGTTTAACTTAGGTGTATATTACAAAGCGTGAACAAATACATGTGTGATTATACTGTGGTACATTACCGTAATTTGTGCAAATGCTAATCTCTATTTTACTTTCAAACTTAACATTCAATCTTCCATGATGTTGTCTTTCTCATTTACATTTTTGTAAAAAAAAATCAAATTCCCGCAAAACCAGATCCTGTTATTCAAAGTGGCATTTGCTCTCACGTGGTTAGCTTGCTCACCAGCTCGGAACAGGCCTTCACAGACTCCTTTCACAGGAGCTATCTTATAACCAAACTGAGCCCAGTTGCTGAACTTCCACACCACTCATTAATTATAAGCAGGTCATTAATTTTATTTTCAACACTTTAGGTTCTGCCTCTCCAAATCACATCCTTGAGCAACATCACCATGTTGTTTATCTTTAAATTCCAAAACAAACTGTAATTAATTCACAAGCACCTTTTTTGCAAGCCACTGTTTATTTAACGGTCCCTTCACTTTTGTCAACAGTTCTGACACCAAACCCGACTTTAAATTTTCTTTATTCAAAAGTTCAGGAACAATACTTTTCCCTTTCCCTTCAATAATATTCACATCAACAGCTTTCATCTCAGTACTAACTTTTAACACAAGTGACTGAGAATTCTCACTTTCTCCCGTTGCCACGGTTAACCCTTTCTTCACTGAACGAAGTCTCTCTGTCCCAAAAGAACTGCATTCCTTTTCAACTAAATCAGATACGTCAGACTTTTTCCTGAGCTTCATCACTAGGTTCAGTACCCTGTGACTCCACATCCTTCACATCCTGAACACAAGCAAACGGGACATCTGCCTTTCCTAGGCTTCCAATACCAGTCCCCTTTTCAAATTCTAAGTTCCCCTGATCCTCCCAGTTACTCTCTGGGCAACTCCCCTTCGGAGTAAACTCAACCTCGCGGGTTAAAACAACATGTCTTGCTAACCCAGCAGACTCCCTCAAGGCAGCGGCATCCTTTTCATCTAGGACTACCCTTACATCATCGGGAATACTCTTAAAAATTCCTCAACTGCAAACAGCTCTGTCAAACCAGACAGATCACCCGTGTCCAACCCTGGACCTTCTAACTGCCTCATCTGTTTCTTATCTTTACTCTGTGCCTCCATAACCTCCTTCCTCACTCCCAAGTGTCCACCTAGGGGTATTTTGTGAGCCAAGCTCGAAATTTCGTTCCTTGACAACACTAAATCTGCTTCGTTTCCCTTACTTTCCTTAGCTCCACTATTCTTTTCCTTCTCCTCCTGTAACCCCTTTTCATACAAGGTCGGCAAAAATGTCTCCGCTAAATCAACTCTGGATTCATTTAAACTATTTCCTTTCTCAGCCGCCTTTCTAGACATGCTGCGAGTGATTGCGCATGCGAGATAAATCTTGGAATTTATGGGCGTGTCCTCAGCACTTACAGGCTTACTTGTAAATTTCACTGCTGAATACATGTCACTACCTGCCAGATCGTTACCAAGTAGGACGGCGTGGACTAGATACCAGGTCACATTTCAGACACATCATGTGCAATTGTACGGCCTCGGTTCCTTTCCCGATACCTCTTAACACAACCTTCCCAGACTCAGTCTCAGGACGAAGTCTAACAACTACCTTAAAATCAGTGACTGTCCATCCCCAGTATCTCTCCAGATCCACACTGGAATTGGGGTTTCTCCTTCCTTCACAGTCACTGTCCCTTCCGAGATAAACTTCTAACGCCCCTCGAGTGCTCAATCTACCTTTGCCTTCCTCATCGATCTGTTGACCGACTCAATGCAACCAGTCGGAACTGCTATCTTCCCTTTTCCTGTCTCCTCCTTCGGAGCAAAGCACTTAGATGCTGTACGACCAGCTTTCCCACAATTATAACACGGAAAGCTAGGAACCTTCCTGCCAGCCTGCTTTTCCTCCTCTTTACCTTTTCCACTAGCAAGTATCCTGCCATTTACTTTGTACTCGGCCTTGGAGTTAGTCCTTCCAAAGTGTACCACCTCACACTTCTCCGGGTTGAATTCCATCTGCCACTTCTCAGCCCACTTCTGCTTCCTATCAATGTCTCATCGTAATCTTCGACAATCCTCTACACTATCTACTATCGTCTGCGAACTTGCCAACCCACGCTCTACCCCCTCATCCAGGTCGTTAATAAAAATCACAAAAAGTAGTGGTCCCAGAACAGATCCTTGTGGGACACCACTAGTCACAAACCTCCAATATGAATGTACTCCCTCCACCACAACCCTCTGCCTTCTGCAGGCAAGCTAATTCTGAATCCACCTTGCCAAACTTCCCTGGATCCCATGCTTTCTGACTTTCTGAATAAGCCTACCGTGTGGAACCTGATCAAACCTCTTACTAAAATCAATGTAGATCGCATCCTCTGCCCTACCCGCATCTATATGCCTGGTCACCTCCTCAAAGAACTCTATCATGCTTGTTAGGCACGATATGCCCTTCACAAAGCCATGCTGACTGTGCCTGATCAGACCATGATTCTCTAAATGCCCATAGATACTATCTCTAAGAATCTTTTCCAACAGCTTTCCCACTGCAGACGTGAGGCTCACTGGTCTATAATTACCTGGATTCTCCCTACCTTTTTTCAACAAGGGGACAACATTTGACTCCCTCCAATCCTCCGGTACCATTCCCGTGGACAACGAGGACGTAACGATCGTAGCCAGAGGTTCAGCAAGCTCTTCGCTTGCCTCGTGGAGCAGCCTGGGGAATATTCCGACAGCCCCGGGGACTTATCCGTCCTAATGTATTTTAACAACTCCAGCACCTCCTCTCCCTTAATATCAACATGCTCCAGAACATCAACCTCACTCATATTGTCCTCACCGTCATCAAGTTCCCTCTCAGTGGTGAATACCGAAGAGAAGTATTCATTGAGGACCTCACTCACTTCCACAGCCTCCAGGCACATCTTCCCACTTTTATCTCTAATCGTCCTACCTTCACTCCTGTCATCCTTTTGTTCTTCACATAATTGAAGAATGCCTTGGGGTTTTCCTTTACCCTACCCACCAGGGCCTTCTCATGCCTCCTTCTTGCTCTTCTCAGCACCTTCTTAAGCTCCATTCTTGCTACCCTATATTCCTCAATAGACCCATCTGATCCTTGTTTCCTAAACCTCATGTATGCTGCCTTCTTCCACCTGACTAGATTTTCCACCACTTGTCACTCATGGTTCCTTCACCCTACCATTCTTTATCTTCCTCAGCGGGACAAATTTATCCCTAGCATCCTGCAAGAGATCCTTAAACGTCGACCGCATTTCCATAGTACTTTTCTCTGCAAAAACATCATCCCAATTCACACCCGCAAGTTCTAGCCTTATAGCCTCATAAGTTTCCCTTCCCCAATTAAAAATTTTCCTGTCCTCTCTGATTCTATCTTTTTCCATGATTATGCTAAAGGTCAGGGAGCGGTGATTACTGTCCCCCAGATCACTGTCACCCAGTGACAGATCTGTGACATGACCCGGTTTGTTACCTAATACTAGATTTAGTATGGCATTCCCCCTAGTCGGCCTGTCAACATACTGTGAGAGGAATCCATCCTGAACACACTTAACAAACTCTGCCCTATCTAAACCCTTGGAACTGATCAAGTGCCAATCAATATTAGGGAAGCTAAAGTCACCCATGATAAGAACCCTGTTATTTTCGCACCTTTCCAAAATCTGCCTCCTAATCTGCTCCTCGGTACCTCTGCTGCTACCAGGGGGCTTATAAATACCCTTAGTAGAGTAACTGCTCCCTTCCTGCTCCTGACATCCACCCATACTGACTCAAAAGAGGATCCTGCTACATTACCCACCCTTTCTGCAGCTGTAATAGTATCCCTGACCAGGAATGTCACCCTCTCTCCCCTTCCCCCCCTCTATCCCTTTTAAAGCACTGAAATCCAGGAATATTGAGAATCCATTCCTGCCCTGGTGCCAGCCAAGTCTCCGCAATGGCGTTTGAATACACGCGGTATAAACAATAATGTAGTGGAACTTGAGGCAGTAACGCATTAACACGCATGAAGTTGTGTGTATGACTAAATCAGGACTCTAAGAAACTTAGAGCTGGGAGCTTCACGTCCAACGGAACACATTGTATCGTAAGTATAGGCAGAGGGGCTGGGGTGGTGCTATTGATAAAAATGAAATCAAATCACTAAAAAACAGATGACATGGGCTTAGAAGGTGCTGAATCGTGGCGGGTAGAGCGAAGAAAATGCAAGGGCAAAGGGTGTTATATACAGATATCCAAGAAGTAGAAAGGATGAGGTCAAAGAAAATACATTCCAAGAGGACAATGTTACAATAACCATGAAGGATTTCAAGAGGCAAGTAGATTGATAAAATAAGTTGTGCTAGACCCCAAGAAGGGGGAATTTATAGAACGTCTCAAGATGGCCTTTTTAAAGCAGTTCGTTTTTGAGTCCACTAGGGGACCAGCTATTCTCGATTGGCCATTATGTAACGAATTGGATTTCATTAGAGAGTTAAAGATGAAAGAGACCTTCGGGGAAATTGATCATAATATGATAGAATTCGGAGAGATATTTGAGAAGCAGAAGCTTAAGTCAATCTGTCGGTCTTACACTGGAACAAAGGGAATTACAGTGGCATGAGAGAGGAGTTGGATTGAATTGATTGGGAAAAACACTGGTAGGGATGACGGCTGAGCAGCAATAGATCGAACTTTTGGAATTCAGAAGGAACAGCATATATATATATCTCAAAAAGGAAGAAATATTCTATAGCGGACACAACTGTGGATAACTTGAGAAGTGAAAACCATCATAAATGCCGGAGACGGCAGATAATAGAGAAGAAAATGGGAAGTTAGAGTATTAGGATGTTATTAAAAACTGACAGAAAGCCACTAAAATGTCATGAAGATAAAGAAAAAGTACAAAATTGAGCGACCAATCATATGGAAGACGATATCAGTTTCAGATATGAAAGTTTCTTCAGATACATAGAGTTTAAATGACATGTGAAACTGGATATTGGACGATATTTGTCCGCTGGAAAACGATGCTAGATAGATTCTAATAGGAGACAAGGAAATGGCGGACGAACAGAGTAAGTATTTTACATCATTCTACACAAGCAGTGTGCCACAAATTCTAGAGTGTCTGGGGTTATGAGTGTGAAGATGCATTACTAGCGAGACATTTCTTGGGAAACCGAAAGATCTGAAGGTAGATAAGCTACCTGGGACAGATGATGTTATGCCCAGGGTTTCGAATGACAAGGCCGAAGATCTTGTAGAGGCAATAGTAATGATCGTTCAAGAATCACCAGATTATAGAAGGGTTCTCCTAGAATAGCAATGAGCACATATCACTTCACTCGTCAAGAAGAGAGAGAGGCAGAAGAAACGGAATTATGGGCCAGTTAGTCTGATCTCAGTGGCTGGGAAGATGTTGGAATTAAATGTTAAGGATGTGGTTTCGGGGTACTTGGAGGAACCTGATGAATTAGGCCGCAGTCAGCATGGGAAAATCATGCATGACAAATCTGTTGGGATTCTTTGAAGACATCACGGGCTGGACAGACAAAGGCGAATTTGTGGACACGGTCGACATCGATTTTCTAACGGCATTTAAGAAGGTGAGGCTGCTTAGCAAGTGTACATATGCTGTTGCAGAGAAGATGCAGGCATGGATAAAGTAGTGACTAATGGGCAAGGAAAAGTTTGGAAATAAAGGGAGCCTTTTCTGATTGGCTGCTGGTAACAGCTGGTGTCCTACATGCTCCGCGGTGGGTGCGCTTCTCTTTACGTTGTATATCAATGACATGGATGATGGAACTGATAGCTTGGTTGCAAAGTTCGCGCAAGATACGGTGACTGGTGGTGGAGCATGGGATTTCGAGGAATTGGGGAAGCTAGAGATTAACCTTAATAGAATAATAGAATGGGCAATGAAGTGTCTGTTGAAATACAGTGTCGTGAATGGTACTGATACTTACCCATGCCAAAAAGATTGGGTTGACCAAAGGCACACCTTGCATAAGATGTATGTCTGTCGCTTCATATAGTCCGTATGTGGATTTTTGTTGGAATGTCCTGTGGGACCGCTTTTGTTAACCTTTACCTGGATTTGGGTGTGTTATGTGGTAACCACTTGGAGGATAGGATATTTCATGACTGTCACCGTGTGATATTTCGAAGTGGACCGGAACGACTCGACGGATAAGATCTTCGGCGACTGTTGTTTCGTTTGCCCAGCATGGAGTCTGTGGAATTCTTAGTCATTGCCTCCTCTCTACATTTTAACGTGGATTTGCAAATCTCTCCCATCATTTATTTCGTGCTCTACTGGACCTTTCTACTTTGCCATCTGAATCTTGCAAATTAAATAATTGTTCATAAAATTTACTGTTTGCGTGGCAGACTCACATATACGCACAACACTGTTAACTTCTGTTTACTTCGTTTGAGTTTTTATATTTTGAGCAGATATCAATAAATATAGTGGTTATAACATTGAAACCGGACTCAATGAGTGATTTGTTGCTTCTGGTACGTAACAAACCTGGGTATTAGACCGCGATTTTGAACAAAATTGGAGCTCATTATCAGATTATCAATCCGATTGGTTAATTCCTGTTTGATTGATTGGGGTTGGTGACAAAGGTAAGGATGAAGGGAAGCAATTAAAGGAGAAGCAGTCTGGCTTTACCTATTACTATTGTCAGAAACCTGTTGATGTTATGGTTAATTGTTTCCTCTTAA
Source organism: Hypanus sabinus (assembly GCF_030144855.1). Taxonomy (NCBI): domain Eukaryota; kingdom Metazoa; phylum Chordata; class Chondrichthyes; order Myliobatiformes; family Dasyatidae; genus Hypanus; species Hypanus sabinus. Next base: position 27,131 of record NW_026781710.1, on the reverse strand, counting down.
AGAATAAGAAGGAAAAGGAGGTAGTTCAATACCCCTGCATTCAACACATTGAAACACCTATAAACCCACAGGGTTCGGGACATGCTGATGAAGCTCTGTCCGTTGCTGTGAAGTCTGACCTGGTTAGGAAAGAGTTCATTCCTTCTGTGTCAGGGCGGTTTGTTTCAGTGAATTTCGAACCAGTGAAAATGCTTCTAGATACCGGGGCTTCTCAGTCACTCTTGTGAGACAATATTCTAGGGTTTAGTGATGCGACTGCCACTGGTGAGGTGACTCTTATTCAAGGCATTGGGGATGGCATTGTTTCTGCACATCTGCACAAGGTAATTTTGAAGTCAGAGTTACTTTCAGGACCTGTAAAGATAGGACTACCGCCCAGGTTACCGGTGCCAGGTGTTTCTTTGTTGTTAGGAAACGACCTGGCAGTTGGTAGTGGTTTCCCAGCTGTGCAGCTGATGACTAAGTCAACGGGTGTCAATGACTGATGAACCAAAAATGGATTCTAATGTTTACCCATCCTGCGCAGTAGCTCGAGCGATGTCCAGGAATCTTGCCAGCGCAGACGGTTCTGTGCAGAATGATTCTGCTACCCATTATAGCCCAAATCAGGACTCATGTTCTGATGATCTGCTAGTGACTTTCCTTCTGTCATTAGTGGAGAAGGATCCTTGTATTAGGTGTAATAATAATGATTTGTCTTTGTCCAGGAAGGAGTTTATAGCAGAACAGACTAGAGACCCTGAGATTGTAGCCTTGAGAGAAAAAGCTGACCCAGGTGCTCAGATTGGGAAAGTACCAGAGGGGTATTATTTCAGGGATGGAATGTTAATGAGGAAGTGGAGGCCACCTGATATTCCTGCAAGTGAGGATGGGCAATTGCTCAGCAGGTTGTAAGTTTATAGGAAAAGGATTTTAACTTTAGCCCATTGTATGCCCTTGTGTGGCCATCTAGGTGTGAATAAAACTGTGAACAAGATTTTGAAACAATTCTTCTGGCTTGGTTTGAGGAAAGATGTTGCGACCTTTTTCCGAACTTGTCGCACTTGTCAGGTTGTGGGTAAACCTAATCACGTCACACCAGTGGCCCCACTGCAGCCCATTCCTGCACTTGGTGAACCCTTTTCTAAAGTTATTGTGGATTGTGTTGGCCCATTGCCAAAGGCTAAAGCTGGCCATCAGTATTTGCTAACCATCATGTGCACAGCATCTAGATTTCCAGAAGCAGTACCTCTCAGGAATATAAAGGTTAAAACTATGTCTAAGGATTTTATGAAGTTTTCACTATATTTGGCTTGCCTAAAGAAGTTCAATCTGATCAAGGAAGTAATTTTATATCAGGATTATTTCTGCAGGTAGTTTACAAACTGAGAACCAAGCAGATTACGTCGTCTGCGTACCTTCAGAATCTCAAGGGGGCCTCAGAAAGATTTAATTCTACCCTCAAAACCAGGATAAATGCATTCTGTATTGAAAATGACAAGGACTAGGATGAGGGAGTTCACTTGCTTTTATTTGTAGTAAGGGAGCCAGTGCAAGAGTCCCTAAGCTTTAGCCCTTTTCAACTGGTGTTTGTCACCGGCTCCGAGAACATTCGGTATTAGTAAAGGAATAGTGGGTCAAAAATGACCTGCATATTAATTTGCTAGACGTGTTCAAATTCAAGGACAGATTGAAAGGGGCTTGTGATTTAGCAAGAGAAAATTAAAAATCAGCCCAGGAAGGAATAAACAAGACAGAATGAGGTCATTCCAAGTAGAAATATAGTGCTTGTTTGTTCCCCGTCCAGACCAGCCCTTTTCAAGAAAAAAATTCATGGTCCTTGTGAGTTTGTGTCTAAGGTTAATGATGTGGATGGTCAAAACACCAGATCGGTGAGGGTCAACATAGCTTTGTCATGTAAACATGCTCAAACCGGATTAGGAAAAACACAAAGCAGCTATGATCGTTGTTGGCAATAACAATGAGTCTCAACTTTCTGGGAACGTACTAGCTGATCCATCTGAAGCTTATTTTAAATCAAATATTGTTTTAGCCAGATTGACAAATTCGACTATTTTGGAAAATCTTGATGAGAAATTGGTTCATTTTCAGCCACAGCAGAGGAAGCAGATGAAGCAGTTAATCATGAAATTTAGGGTGTTGTTCCCTGATGTCCCAAAAGAACAACAGTAGGATCACATGATGTAGATGTAGGCACTGCCAAACCCATAAAACAGCTCCAGTCGAAAAATGTTGAAAAATGTAGACTTGCTGAACAAGAAATTGGGTAATGTTGGAAAATCGTATTATTAGGCATTTTATTTCAGATTGGAGTTCACCTAAACCAGATGGCAGTTCAGGTTTTGCACTGATTACAGAAAGATGCGTTGCTATAAGAAAAACAGATGCTTATCTCCTCCCGAAAGTTGATGATTGTGTAGAAAAGATTGGAAAGGCAAGGTTTCTTACAAAGATTGATTTGTTGAAAGGGTATTGGTGTGTTCCGTTAACGGATAGAGGTAGGGAAATCTCTGCATTGGTAACACCTTCTGGGTTGTATGAATATAATGTTCTGCCATTTGGAATGAAGAATGGTTCGGGAACATTCAGAGAATGATTAATTCTGTAATTCAAGGGTTAGAATACAAATGTCTACATTGATGATTTGGTTACAGGAAATGACACCTGGGATGCCCGTATCTCTGCAGTGGAACAGCTCTTTGAAAGGTTCTCAAAGGCCAAACTTCCAGTTAATTTAGCTAAGAGTGAATTTGGCCAAGACACTGTGACATATCTTGATTATATTGTAGATCGGATCATGTTTAAGGAAAATGGTTAAGGAGATTCCAATTCAACATTAGAGTTTAATTTTGCAGCACCAACCTCTTTCTCGATTACAGCAAGACCGATGAGTTGGTTATTGAATTAAGCAAGGGGAAACTAAAGGTCCATGAGCCAGTTCTAATGAAAGGATCGGAGGCGGATAGAATCAGCACTTTTACTTTCCTTGTTGTTAACATTTCCGAGTACTTGTCCCGATCCCAGCACGTCAGCACAATTACAAAGGAAGAATGGCAGGGACTGTACTTTGCTCGGAATTTGCGGAGATTCCGTATGGCACCGGGAGCGTTGACTAGCGACAACAGACGTTTAGTGTACAGAGTATTCACCGGCTGCAACCCAGCCTGGTGTGGAAATACCAATAGCATTGAACGGAAAATCCTTCCAACAGGAGTAATGGATACGGCCCAGTCTGTAATAGTCCCTCCTCACTTTTGGACATTTCTGAATAAAAGGTGGCCGCAGAAACGCGGCATCCATCGTCAGAGACTCTCGAGCCTCGAGGACATGCTCTCATTTATCTGCTGCCATCTGGAGGAAAGTGGAGGAGCCTCGTGACGGACACTACCAGGTTCAGAAACAGTTATTACCCCTCAGCATCAGGGTATGGTCTCATGGAGGTGTAGCGTCCCTGAAGGCGAGTCCGTCGATTATGGAATCTGCACAGAGTTGTGGTACCTGACGTCATCCACATTGCTAATGATCCTGATAGTCGTACAGTAATAACTATTCCTGAATCTGCGCGAGTGGGACCTATGGTTCTGTGTAGACTGCCCGATGGTAGAATCGAGAAGGAAGCGAGAGCCAAATACAAGAGGAAGCATGCGTTGTTGGGCTGTGAGGCTGATGTTGATAGCGGGATTGGGGCGGTTACTACAAACAGGAATGCCGTAGATATAGTGCTCTGAAAGGCCTTTGGTGTGTTATGTGACAACATGTTTCACGTCGCTGACCATGAAAATTCAGGCGGTAACTGTGGGCAACATGCGTGCATTCACAACACTTTTATATTGGCCACTCTGCTTGATGAAAAAATGAGCAATGTTGTGGAAGTATCAGAAGTTATGAGAAAAGAGTAGGAGTTTATACTAGGCAACAATGAATTCAAGCAGAATAGGATAAGTTACCTTCCAGCAACTGCTGTTCTAACAGCTGGACAGTATTGAATTTACGGGGTCAGAGTCAGCCGCGTAGTCATGATCACCTTGCGCGAGGATTTGAAAGAATGTAGGTTATACTCCAGCAGGCTTAGAAAGTAAGGACAATATTGAGATTAAAATAGTTTTTATTGAAGAGGCACAGAGACAAGTTCTGGGGAAGTAGGAGTTTATATGAGTCTCAGGGATATAAAGAGCTGAGAGAATTGGTGAATGTTATTTATAGTCCAACAGTGTTGCATTAATGTAGCACGAAGTGGTAATTGGACATCTATATGACGATGATGATGTAATAATCAAAAGAGATTATACCGTGGAGGAGGAATTTTGGACGGTCAATTTATAAAGCATCTTACGACGTACCAAGTTACTTTATGTCCGGTGTTGTGGAAAAATCCTTCAAGCGGATTACAAAATTAGGGTAGGGTTTGGAGGCCTGCATGCTTCAACGACCGGGAGATTTTTGTTGGCTTGAGTCAAGACCTTATGCTTTGACTCTTGATAAGGTCAACCATGCAGAACAGGGCAAAGGTAGAGGCCAGACTAAGAATTGTACACAGGTTTCGAAGTCTCGGGACTTATTTGTGATCTATTACTGCGGGTACGTAACAGGGTAGTCAGCAACCAGTGCGCCCCTGTAGACACAAATTACACTGCAGATGCCGCGGTCAAATCAGCACGTAGAAACAAGCTGGATGAACACATCAGGTCGGACAGCATCCATTGAAATGAACAGTCAAAGTTTCGGGCCGAGACCCCTCGTCAGGACTGAATAAGGAGGGGGTAGCGGCCCCATAAAGAAGGTAGGGGAGGGTGGAAAACCAATCAGAAGAAAGATCCAGGGTGGGGGAGGGGAAGTAGGGAGGGGATAGGCAGTAGAGGTGAAAAGGAATCTAAGGGGAAAGAACTATGGGTAGTAAAAGAAGGCAGAATCATGAGAGGTGATAGGCAGGTAGAAGAGGAGACAGAGTGAAGGCGGGATGGGGAAGGGAGAAGGAGAGAATTACTGGAAGTTGGTAAATTCGATGTTCATACCAAGGGGCTGGAGACTACCAAGACGGTATATAAGGTGTTGCTCCTCCAACCGGATTTTGGCCTCATCATGGCAGTAGAGGAGGCCATGTAGGGACATATCCGAATGGGAATGTGAAGCAAACTTGAAGTGGGTGGAAACCAGGAGATCCTGTCTGTTGTGGCGGATGCAGCGGAGGTGCCAGGCAATATCATTGAAGAGTACAGTCGTTGTTTCGGGCTGAGACCCTTCAGCAGATCCCTTTCCAGAGATGCAGCATGGCCTGCTGAGTTCATCCCGCAATTTGTGTGAGAATTTCCAGAAATTGCAAATTTTCTTTTTTTCATGATCATGGACACATAGCTTGCCGTTGGCTTGGCGAACCTCCTGGAATGAAATCATTGTATCACCAGAAAGATAAAGCGATGTTCTGTTGTGAGGGTAAAGTTGAGGTTGCATTTGTGTTACATTAAAACGGCAAGACAGGACAATTGACGTGTCAGACTAAGGATTCATTCTCTTCTGTTGTATATTTCCCATATCACCATATAACAACTACAGCTCGGAAACAGGCCACCTCGGCCGTTCTAGTCCGTGCCGACGTTTACACTCACCTAGTCCCAGTGGCCCGCACTCAGCCCATAACCATCCATTCCTTTTCTGTCCATATACCTATCCACTTTTACTTTAAATGACAATACCGAAACTGCCTCTACCACTTCTACTGGAAGCTCATTCTACACAGCTACCACTCTCTGAGTAAAGAAATTCCCCCTCGTGCTACCCTTAAACTTTTGCTCCCTAACTCTCAAATCATGTCCTCTTGTTTGAATCTCCCCTATTCTCAATGGAAAAAGCTTATCCACGTCAACTCTATCCCCCTCATAATTTTAAATACCTGTATCGTCTCCACTAAAATCTCTACGCTCCAAAGAATAAAAACCTAACTTGTTCAGCCTTTCTCTGTAACTTAGGTGCTGAAAACCAGGTAAAATTCTGGTAAATCTTCTCTATTTTGTTGACATCTTTCCTGTAATTCGGCGACAAGAACTGTACAGAATACCGTTCCCGTCTTCATGCGATAATGCGTTCCCTCATTTCGTGAACCTAGTACAATGGAGATCCGATTCTTATACCCGGATTATCAGATGATGTAGATGTGTGTGTTCAGCGGATCGATAATCAGTCGATTAATAGTTAAATCTACCAAATTAATAATCATACCAGCATCACCCTGTTCGTTGGTTGAGAATCCGTTATTCATCCGGTGATTTAAATGTAATTCTGCCAGTGTAAATATCACATCAGCAACACTTTATTCGCTGGCTCATTTGAGGAAATTAAACTCGCTACTGTTGGTGGAAAACGGGATCCGAGCGTACAGGCAGACGGACACGCAGACCTTTGATCAGATCTGCAGATGATTATGAAACATTTATGTAACTTAATAACAAGATATACAAATCAACTTACGTTTTATCTACAAAATCGGCCATTCAACGTGACCAGATGTTTCACTCCTTTCTTCATCTCTTCCCTGAATTTCCTCTGGGACAGTGTGTAGATACACGTGTTGGTGCAGGTGCAGAGAAATTGCAACATGTACCCAAACTCTTGGAGGATAAATGACGGTGAATTAAGGTATCTGTCTGTATAAAAGTAATTTTGAGCCTGCCAGATCATAGTAGAGACTATAAAGGGGATCCACAATAGAATGAAATTGGCTGATAGAGCAAACAGCAAAATCATTGAATTTCTCCGGTTCGCAACCTCTGAGTCTTTCTTGTTGTCATTGATGTTCCGGAATCCTCGGCGGATTCTGTTTGCGGCGATGATATGACTGATTGTTAAGGCATTGAACACTAGAATTAAACCGATTGGCAGTAAAGGTGTAATGATACCATCAACCATCTGGTAAACTTTCCACACTGGTGAACTAAAGTAATCTGCCTTGTCAGTGCAGTACCATTGAACGTTGTCAATAATCACGACAGGAGCTACTGTAAAGTAATATGGAAAACACTTCAGGCAGCTTCCTATGCCCACAATCATCACCACTATAGTCGCTGTTGGTTCGGTGCAAACTCGCTTCCGTAGCTTTTGGCTACAAATTGCAATACATCGATCAAATGTGAAAGCCACGGTCAGCCAGACAGAACAGTCCGTGGCTGCGAGCCGAAGCACAGATGTCACAGCGCAAATCGGAGTGATGAACAAAACATTGGCGAAACCGTAAATATTATTGATCCGCTCTAGTACAACGCCTATGATAACACCCATTAAATCAGCTGTTGCCATCGCTACGAGGTAAAGGGTGATGCATTTGGACAGTCCACATTTTCGAAGACAGAGAATCACAATCGCCATTGAATTAACTGCAAGGAAGAAATAGGTGTTAGTTTCAGGCGCACAAAATCCGATGCATTTTACTTGATTTCCATGCAAAGAATTGTTTACACACTCATTGAACTGGCTTCGACCAACGAAGTGTTTACACAGTTCGTCAGAGTATACATTCGTCCTTGAGGCCAAGGGAGGGATCGGATAAACAGCTGAGTGGGCAAATTACCTGCAGTTTCCAGTGGGATTCCGCAGACCACGGCATCATTGCTATCGGATTGCTTATCGACGCAGCAATCTAGAATAAGCGCAGCGTTTTCGCTGAAGTTTGAGAATAGAAATACAATGGGCCCAGATTTTTCTGTTTTCACTCGGGTAATGCATGTGAGTCTAGGAACCTGCAGCGTTAAAATTAAGACCCGAACAAGCAACTCCAATAGGGAAAACTGGACAGTCATAGTTGCTTATACTATTATTGCAATTGAAAAGACAATTATATTCAAAATGAAATCTCACTTGTTTCATGTTGGTGTAAAATAACGATGGTCCCGCTGCAGGTCGATGGGAGTGGGCTGTGACTTCGAAGGATAAAAACCATTAATATTTTGGAAGATCGGGAAACGGAAAATGCTGGAACAAGACTGGTTATTGCAGTTGACAAAGAAACCAGCAACGGGAGAGAACTATTCGGTCTGAGTGAGAAAAATATATGCTTCAACCTGACTCGACCGAAATCCCTTGTCAGACAAGGCACTTCGTGCAATGTATTTTACAGCAAATATGATGTCGTGCGATAGATAGAGCAAGTAGAAATCGTCCAAGAAACTCCAGTTACTTACTGGGAATACCAATCGCAGTCAGTACAGGATAATAAACACTCTCGATGTAGAAAATTGCTGGATATTCCATGTTCCGTGTGACGTGACGATCAGTTTACACTGTTCCTACTGTCCAAAACTACCTGTGATTGCTCTGCGCGCGATTATAAAGGAGGGGATACTGCAATCTCCCAACTAATTTTAGCAGCTCATTAGTCACATCAGAGACAGCCCAGAGAACAAACAATTAAAGTAAGCCATTTCTACACATTTGTTACTGCGCAATTCATATCGCTGTTCAGAGAAATCACAGCAAAATGTATTTAATTTTATTTTTATCCTCGTTTTCAAAGGAGAATGCCACGCATCCCCTCGGTATTACACAAAATTCGAGATACTTGCTTTCAAATTGTAATCACTTTCAAATAAATATATTTTGTAACAGGTTTGCGCAGCTCTTACCGATTCCTAAATCAATAAAGGAAATTTAATTTTATTTTCGAATTATGTTAACTGATTTGGCATTGGATGAGAATAAGAGTGATAGCGCTGGCTTACAAACAGAGACAGTATGCAGTGAGACTCCTAGCAATTAGGGACTGATGATAAGGAAAATTGCGATCAACGGGATATTACTTCTCTATTACATCCTTCCCATAAAACAAATTGTCTCTATCCACTCCTTCTAAATCCTTTCGCGTCTCCCCAGTTAGCCTTTCTCCAATCAAAAATCCGAACCCTGGGCCCAATCCTATCCTTCTCCATAATTATATTGAAACTAATGGCATTGTGATCACTGGACCCGAAGTGCTCCCCAACACAAACCTCCGTCACCTGACCTTTCTCAATCCCAAACCGGAGAACCAACACTATCCCTTTTCTAGTTGGTACCTCTATGTATTGCTGCAAAAAACTATCCTGCACACATTTTGCAAACTCCAAACCTTCCAGCCCTTTTACGGAACAGGCAGCCCAGCCTATGTGCGGAAAATTAAAATCTCCCACAATCACAACCCTGTGCTTACTACAAATATCTGCTATCTCCTTACAAATTTGCTCCTCCAATTCTCGCTCCCCATTAGGTGGTCTAAAATTCATCCCTATAAGTGTTATTACACCTTTCCCAATCGTCAAATCCACCTAAATAGTCTCCCTGGTCGAGCCCTCTAATCCATCTTGCCAGAGCACCGCTGTAATAGTTTCTCTGACAAGCAACGCAACGCCTCCCCTTCTTGTCCCTCCGATTCTATCACATCTGAAGCAACGAAATCCAGGAATATTTAGTTGCCAATCACACCCTTGCTGTAACAATATTTCACTAATAGCAACAACACCATATTTCCAGGTATCAATCCATATTCTAGGCTCATTCACCTTTCTTAAAATGCTCCTAGCATTAAAATAAATGCATTTATGAAATTCTCCACCTCTTACTCTCTGTTTACCACTAATGGTGCAAAGAACTTTACTGCCTTCTTTGTCTTCCTTCTCCTATACATCTGTTCCTACACTCTGGTTCCTCTCCCCCTTGTATCTAGTTTGAATCCACTGAAGCCTCCCTAGCAAACCTACCTGCAAGAATATTTGTCCCCCTCCAGTTCAGATGTAAGTTGTCCCACCGGAACAGGTCTCAACTTCCCTGAAAAATTGCCCAATTATCTATACATCTGAAGCCCTCCCTCCTGCACCATATCTTCAGCCACGTGTTGATCTGCGCTATCTTACTATTTCTAAACACGCGTACGTGTCACTGGAGTCAAACCTGAAATTGCTAACCTGGAGATCCTGTCTTTTAACTTGGCGCCTTACTCCCTAAACTCACCTCTCAGGACCTCCTCACTCTTCCTACCCACGACATTGGTCCATACATGGACCACGACATCCGGCTGCTCGCCCTCCCTCTTGAGAATACTGAGAACTGGATCCGAGATATCGCGGATCCTGGTAGCAGGGAGGCGACAGACCATCCGGGATTCTCGTTCTCTTCCACAGAACTCTCTTATCTATCCCCATAACTATCGAATCCTCTATCACTACTGCTCTCCTCTTTTCCCTCCTTCGCTTCTAAGCTGAGGGTCCAGTCTCGGTGCCAGGTACGCATCTTGTCCCTGGTAGGTCGTCCCCACTAACAGCATCCAAAACTGTATACTTATTATTGATGGAAACGGCCACAGGGGGTCTCTGTCCATTCTGTCTAATCCCCTTCCCGTTCCTGACAGTCACTCAGCTACTTGTCTCCTGACTCTTAGGGTTGACTATCTCCCTGTAACTCCTGTTTATTTCTGCCTCTGCCTCCCGAAAAATCCATCGTTCATCCAGCTCCAGCTCCAGTTCCCTAACACGGTTTGTCAGGAGCCGCAGCTAGATGCATCTTTTAAAGGTGTAGTCATCAGGGACAAATGTGCACACCCTGACTTCCCGCATATTTCAAACGGAGCACTCAACTGCCCTAACTGCTGCTTCCATTACCTACCCCTAAGGTAATGAAATTAATTAAAGGAACTTACCCGGCCTTACCTCACTTGGAATGGAGCTGGCCCTCAGCCTGTGCTCGCTGAAGCCTCTCGAGCCAAAGCCTTCCTACTCTGTCTCCGACTACTCTGCCGCCCGCTACTATGTCACCCGCTCCGTTAATCTGCTCGCTTTTTAAATTCTCCCTCTGCCTCGCGGCATTTCCAAAAGGAATGCCGTGGAACAGAGCTCTGAAAGGCCTCTGGTAGGTTATGTGATAACCAGTTCCACATAGCTGACCATCAGAATGCTGGCACTGAATGGGGGCTGGAAGCATGCATTCACAAGACATTTAAATTGGCCACTCAGGCTGAGGGAAAAGTGGGGAATGTACTCGTCATATCGGAAATGACGGCAAAAGAGTAAGAATGTATTCTGTTCAAGAATGAATTTCAATGGAATCCGCTGATTTCGCTACCATTCGCTGGTATTGCCACAGTATTAAATACATTTTGATTGTGAAGAGTCAGATCCAGCCGCAATAGAAACGATTAACATGCGTGAATGCATCGATGTGGTTTCTATTGCAGCAGACTAAGGAGTTAAGATCAAAATTAAAAAGCAGAAGTTAGTTGTTGTTTTCTTGATTGAAGAGGCACTGAAAGCAGGTAGGGGAAATGCTGCATAAATTGTGTTAGTCGAAGTCAGTGTGACGATGGTGATGTCATTATCTATAGAGAGTGGACCAGTGATGCACTCTCCTGGTCGGAATGGCGCCTGCGTACAACACTCCTTCGGTCGATTCTCTGGATAGTTAATGAAACTATATATATCACTTCTTTTATTGTTTTTCGTCTCGAATACAAATCTGGAACTGTAGGACCCTGTGCAGTCTTTGAGGGGATTCCCGGAGTCAGTGTCAACTTGCGGGAACATCGTGGCGAGAAGGTTGCGGACGGGGCGCTAACCGATGTTCGACTGAATTTCGACGACTAAAGATTCCATTTTTGGCCGATTAAACTGCCGAGTGAGATTGAAACATTCAGGCAAAAGCGGAAGGTAAGTTCGGTTTGGTCGCTGCTGGAGAGTGAAAGGTCTGCTGCGGTGCCGGAGAAATTCACTCAGGCTTTTATTCAGTCCTATGAATAAATATTCTGTGTGTTTCGCCCTATCTTTTTGGTTTCTGTCCAGGGGAGGCGTATGTGGGGGTTGATGCCTCTTTTCCGTTTTTGTTCGCCTTTTTCTTGTGAGGGCAGAAGTGATTTGGGGGTTGATGATTGTGCTGCCGTTCTTCTCTTTCTTGGTTTCGTTGCTATCTGGGGAAGAATAATTTCAGAGTTTTACACTTTGATGATAAATTAACCTTTGAACCTTTGAGAGTTAGCTGTAACTGCGTGGAGGGCGACGTTTGGATGACCGAACTAAAAGGCATCTTAAGAGAAAACGTGGTTCCCAACAATTTTACATCCAGTATTGTTGGGAAACCACCAAGCTGTCACGACTTTGTCGAAGGATTCGGAGGCTGGGGTGTCTCAATGACACGGAGAGCTATGGTGGCCGGAGTGCGGGCCTTCTGGTTTGGCTCCGTGTCGCGTCACCTATGTCAACCAGGTTAAAGGGTAGAGGCCAGAGTAAGAGTGGTTCACCGTTCTTCCTGGATTTGGCTTCAGCTGATGGCGAACAACCGTGACTGTTCTAAAAACTCTTATGGAAACAGCAATGACGAATCCTTCTATATCTGTGTGCGACGGTGTGCACAGACATAGATGGAGGCCCGTCATCGCTGCACTTGCGACGCAATGAGCCGTAAGTCAGTAGGTATTGTGGGAAAACAGATCTTTAGCGACACTCAGCGTTATTAGATAAACACTGTGAGGGACAGGTGAATGAAGTATGAGAGAAATCGGCATGGAATGATTCCAGGTGATTTGATTTATTCTTTGATCTCAGTAAAGCAGATGCATGTAATGATTCCATTTAAACGATACATAGTTCCCATTTAAGAGATCAGCATAAACTCGGAAAGCAATACGTATTAAGTTGTGATAAAATTACAAATAAAATGGCCGTTAATGGCTGCCAGAACCGGACAAATACAGCACCAATCTTCTAGGTAGCGGACAACGACTGGCTTTACGTTTCGTTTAATCTCTCGTCTTTTTAGTTATATTTAACCGAATAAACATGTTGCCTTGAAAGCAATAGGATTGGCGGCTGGTGAAATTTCGCCAATCAGCAACAGAAATTGTTTGATGTAATGTAGAAGAAGCTGCTGCAAAGAGGCAACAATGTTACAGCATCTTGCAATATTTTCCACAAGTTTGCAAAATAAAAATAAGTGCTCAGATGGAGTCATCATGATCATTTGCAACCCGAGAGAAAATGGTAAAAACAGAGTCCCAATTTGAAAGTAACAAACCTTCGCCGTGCGAAATGATGTAACAGTATTGAGCGGCAGAGGAAACTACTTCGGCTTGAACATAAACGTTTTGTCGCTGGTCAGATTCCATTATATGTCAGTTGATTAAATTTATTTCAATTATCTTCGCCATGATGTCTTACTTTATAATGAACTCCGAGAAGAAATGGCATTAACGTATTGTATGAAGCAAAGAGCATTACATATGCCTGAAAAACAACTCATACACATGCACCGTAGATATTCCTCTAAGGGAAAGTACTTTAATCCTATTCATAATTCGAAGAAACCGAGATTCGTTGTGAACACCATTAAGTTCTTGAAAACACACTTGTGAATCGTTTTTATTGTCATTGTTGCTCTGGAGTCGTTGGCGGATTCTGTTTGCCGCTGTAATATGTCTGACTGTTAAAGTATTGAACAATAGAATTAAAACGATTCATACCATGAAACAGTATGTAAGATTTCCACACTGGTAAATTAATCTGCTCTGTTTATACAGCGCCGTGGAACGTTGTCAATAATTTCAAAACGATGTACTGAAAAGTAAAATGGAACAACACCTTACAAAACTCCCTATGCCCGCAGTCACTACCACTAGAATCGTCGTCCGGTCGGTGCAAAATTGTTTCTGCAGCTTTTGACTACAAATTGCAATACATTGATCAAAGGTGAAAGCCACCGTCAGCCACACAAACAGTCCATGGCTGCGAGCACGTGTTGGTGCTGGTGCAGAATAATTGCAGCATGGCCCCAAACTTCTGCAATATAAACGGCGTCGAATTAAGATATCTGTCTTTATAAACATAATTTATTGTTAACACCATCAAACTCCTGTAAACACACCCATAAATTTGACACAGCGATAGCGTGGACGTTAACACGACATCTCGGGGCATTGGAGTCCGGTGTCGTTGGCAAGAATGTTTCTACGGATGGGTTTCATGCGGGTGTCTCGTTTTCCTGCCACAATCGAAAGCATTCACTGTAAGCAGGTTAATTTGTCAAAGGATGGGCGTTGGGAACGGACCCAAATGCCAGACACGGACACTGAATTACTAGGGAGAGGACTAGGTGTATCAAGTAAGCAAGGGTAGTGGGGAAGAAACGACGCTGGACAAAACACAGGCCTTGGACAAGACTGGGAGACAGGGAACGGGCCAGAATTAGAGTAGGAACGTGGGTCCTGGACGAGGAACTACGAACTGGGAACTGGGAACTAGGAACCTGGACAAGGATTCCGAGCCAGAGACTGAACAGGGACCCGGAACCTGGATCTTGACTCGGGCACGGTCTCCGGACCCAGGCGAGAACCGGACGTGGCAAGGCAACCCGACTGGATATGTGGGCAGGATGCGGGACTCCAGTGCTGGACGAGGGCAGGAAGATCAGACTAGGACAAGGAAAAGAAGCTGAGATTTGGTCTTGATCGAGGAAGAGCAAGAGCACAGAGCCTAGGTCGAGGGAGAGCAAAGCAGAAGAGGGGAGAGGCATAGGTGGACACGGGCACTAGCCTGGACGAGACCAGGACTCTGGGCCGAGGCTATGACTTGGACTTGGACACGGACTGGAGCCTCCGTCGGAGTCTTGGAAACTGAATGGAACCTCCACGAAGTCTTTGACGAACACAGGAACGCTGAGCCTTGGACTGGAGCACTGGAACACAGAACATAGAGCCGGGACACCTCCTTGGGAAGAGGTCCTAGAGCCGGGGCTTTACACAGAGTCAGGACCCCTCCTTGAGGAAAGGACACAGTGCCCAGACTCATACACGGACACTAACCACAGGGACACAAAGAGACAGTTCCAAGCTCAATGATAGATGGATCTTTCTGTTGGTCTGGCAAGGCTCCAGTCTCACTCCGGCGGCAGAACTTGACGGCGATACAGGCGAGGACGCAGGCGAGGTTGCCGGCAAGGCTTCAGGCGTGGGTAGTCGGCAAGGCTTCAGGTCTGGGTAGCAAGCAAGGTTTGAGGTGTAGGCTGCAGGCAGGGCTTCAGGACAGGCTTCAGAGGGAAGGAAGGAAATAGTCCAGCCTCAGGGTAAAGGCAAGGACGGCCTGACGTACCCCACGGAGGCAAGGACAGGAAGGGACAGATCCCACCGTAGGGTAACGGCAAGAATGGCCTGACTTAGCCCACTGAGGCGAGGACGGGATAAAGACGAGACGAAACAGCAAGCACACTCGAACCTAGGGACACATATTCCAGACCCAATACGAGAATCAGGGGCTTGTGATTAAGGCCTACTGAAACAAAGGACAGCCAGAAGACCCGGCGCCCGGCAACCACGGACCGGACCGCGTACCGGAACGCGGATTTCCCAGACCGGACCATGACACGATTGGCAACGGTAAAATATTACATGATGGTGCTGGGGTTAAATACGCATATTGTTGGCCAGGGTTGTTCGTTGAGCAGGAAGGGCCTGATCCGCGCAGTATCACTGAATAATCTGTGTCTGTGATCTGTGGGACCTCTGCCGTGGCGTTTTTGAACCATTGTGTTATAACTTACCCGGGCGGTGCAGCAACACAAATAATTGCGATATTATCCTTTTATCACATGATGAACATTCATGGAATGTCATCAGGATAGATCTGAAAAATACAGCACTCGTCACACAGCAGGTCGAAGAACCTTTCTAGTCATAATATTGTTTGGGAAATTTTCAGAAATAAACAAACAGAGTTAGTCTGCCTGCAAACCCAATCTATAACAAACAAACCTTTAGAAGGTGGAAAATGAAACAATCGGAAAAGTAAAGGTGAGCGAACAACTGTGTGTGAGGAGAGAGAGAGAGGGGGGGGGGGTTGGATGGTTGAGCTCCAACGATGTGCACTAAACTGACTGAACTTCGATAAGTTGGCGTCTTTTGCTTTTTCTTTTCTTTTATATATATTGTATAGCCTAGTACTCTTTTAGTTTTAGTAAAACCTTTAAAGGGGCTTTATACGAGTTTTTTCGGAGGAGCTAGTGACACGCTGCCATTCTCGACGATAACGTCACCGGAAAACCAGGACTCAGGTACTGATTATCCTTCTGTCATTACTGGAAAATTATCCTTGTATTAGGTGTAACAATAAAGATTTGTCTTTGTGCAGTAAGGAGTTTATAGCAGTACAGACTAGAGACCCTGAGATTGCAGCCTTGAGAGAAAAAGCTGTCCCAGGTGATGAGATTGGGAAAGTACCAGTGGGGTATTATTTCAGGGATGGAGTGTTAATGAGGAAATGAAGAGCACCTGATATTCCTGCAAGTGAGGAATGTGCAATTGCTTACCAGGTTGTAGTTCCTCAAGTCTAAAAGAAAGAGATTTTAACTTTGGCCTAAAGTATGCTCTTGGCTGGCCATCTAGGTGTGAATAAAACTGTTGTACAATATACTGTGTATGTAATCAAAATGGCTTCTTTGGTTTGTTAGAGTAGGAATGCTTTTATGTCTGATAAGTGTTCTTTTTTCTCGCAGTTGTTTAGCTTTGGACTTGCTGATATGGAGATTGTATTCATTTGTTAACCAATGGGGAATGTTAATTTGTTTTGTGAGGCTGGGAGCTTGGGGGGTTTAGCGGTCTTTAGAGGGGTGGCGGGAAGTAGACGTCGAGGAAGGTGAACGTGCGCTGCACTGCTCGGTCGACCACCGGGGTGGTCCCGAGTGCAAGGACGTGGAGGTCGGAGGAAAGCGACGAGGGGTCGAATGGTTCGATGGTTGAGCCTCAACTATGTGCACTAAACTGACTGAACTTTGATAATGTTGGCGTCTTTTGCTTTTTCTTTTCTTTTATATATATTGTATTGCCTAGTACTCTTTTAGTTTTAGTAAAATCTTTAAAGTGTATTTCATAACGGTATCTGGTGTGAATTTGATGCTGTGTGCGTGCGGGAGGCATAAACATGATTCCCACAGCACCTGCGTGTACGGGAGGAGGGGGTGGTGTGTGGCTGGATCTCAGCCGGTTGGGTGAGTGTCACACTGTGAACAAGATTTTTAAGCAGTTCTTCTGGCTTGTTTTGAGGAAAGATGTTCCGAACTTGTCGCACTTGTCAGGTTGTGGATAAACCTAATCACGTCACACCAGTGGCCTCACTGCAGCCCATTTCTGCATTTGGCGATCCCTTTACTAATGTTATTGTGGATTGTGTTGGCCCATTGCCAAAGAATAAAGCTGGCCATCAGTATTTGCTAACCATCATGCGCACAGCATCTAGATTTCCAGAAGCAGTACCTTTCAGTGATATAAAGGTTTTAACTATGTCTAAGTATTTCAAAAATCTTTCAGTCTGTTTGGCCTGCCTAATGAAATTCAATCTGCTCAAGGTTGTTATTTTATATCAGGATTATTTCAGCAGGTGGTTTACAAATTGAGAGTCAAGCAAATTACGTCGTCTGCGTACCTTCAGGATCCCAAGTGGCCTTAGAAAGCTTTAATTCTACCCTCAAAACCGGGATAAATGTATTCTGTATTGAAAATGAGAAGGACTGGGATGTAGGAGTTCACTTGCTTTTATTTGCAGCAAGGGAGTCAGTGCAACAGTTTCTAATCTTTAGCCCTTTTGAACTCGTGTTTGGACATCGGCTCTGAGACCTTTGGCATCTTTAAGGAAAACTGGGTTAACAACGACCTGTATATTAATTTGCCAGACTATGTGTTGAAATTCAAGGTCAGATTGAAAAGGGCTTGCGATATAGCAAGATAAAATTTAAAATCAGCCCAGCTGGGAATAAACAGGGCAGAATGAGGTCATTTCATGTGGGAGATAAATTGCCTGTTTTGTTCCCGGTCCAGGCGAATCCTTTGCAACAAAAAAAAAATCATTGTCCTTATGAGGTTGTGTCTAAGGTCAATGATGTGGATTATGTAGTCAAAACACCAGATAGGCGAAGGTCAACACAGCTTTGACATGTAAACATGCTCAAACCGTATTATAAAAATCAAAAGCAGCTATGATTGTTGCTGTCAATAACAATGAGTCTGACCTTTCTGGTTATCGTATTAGATGATCCATCTGAAGCTTATTTGAATTCAAACATTGTTTCAGTCAGGTTGGCAAATTCGACTATTTTGGAAAATCATGTTGAGAAATTTACAGCCACAGCCATTTACAGCCACAGCAAAGGCAGCACATGAAGCAGTTAATCATGAAATGTAGGGAATTGTTTCCTGATATCCCAAAAAAATTAACAGTAGCCTCACATGATATAGATGTAGGCAATGCCAAAACCATAAAACAACATCCAGTCGCATGAATGTTGAAAAATGTAGACTTGCTGAACAAAGAATTGAGGTTATGTTGGAAAATCGTACTAGTATGCTTTCTACATCAGATTGTTCATCCTATGTTATGGTACCTAAACCAGAGTGTAGTATCAGGTTTTGCACTGATTACGGAAAGAGGCATTGCTATAACAAAAACAGATTGAAATCCCCTCCCTAAAGTTGATGATTGTGTAGACAAGAATGGAAAGGCGAGGTTTCTTACAAAGATTGATTTGTTGACAGGATATTGGTGTGTTCCGTTAACAGATAGAGGTAGAGAAATCTCTGCATTTGTAACACCTTCTGGGTTGTATGAATATAACGTTCTGCCATTTTGAATGAAGAATGTTTCGGGAACATTCAGAGAATACTTAATTCTGTAATTCAAGGTTTAGAACACACAGATGTCTACATTGATGATTTGTTTAGAGGAAATGACACCTGGGAAGCGCGTATCTCTGCAGTGGAACAGCTCTTTGAAAGGCTCTCAAAGGCGGAACATACAGATAATTTAGCTAAGAGTGAATTTGGCCATGCCAGTGTGACATATCTTGATTATGTTGTAGGTCAGTTCATGGTTAATGAAAATGGTTAAGGAGACTCCAACTCAACAATAAAGTTTGATTTTGTAGGTGTATGATCTCATGATAACTCACAATAAAGGGAAGGATAATATGATTGCCAATTGTCTTTCCAAATGTTAAGTTTGCGATGTTCTTTTTAATAGTGGAGTGGAAATTACTATTCGTATGTGCTTCTGTAATATATTACATTAGTCTGCTAAATGGACCATAAATGTATTGTATCACATAATGGTGTTTGCAGTGAAAATTTTGCTCATCCAGATCAAACTTTTCCTTTATTGGGGGTGGTGTTACGTGCCTACGGATTTCAATTAATGTGAGTGTCACTTTAAGAAACGCCTGAGTGAGGACGGGACTATGGTATCAGCTTAACAAGCTGGGATTTTCGGTTGTAAGGAGAGAGAGAGAGAGGTGGGGGGAAGAGAGAGAGAGAGAGTGAGTGAGAGAGAGAGAGAGAGAGAGAGAGAGAGAGAGAGAGAGAGAGAGAGAGAGAGAGAGAGAGAGAGAGAGAGAGAGAGAGAGAGAGAGAGAGAGAGAGAGAGAGAGAGCTAGGCTTCGGAGTGCAAGCTATCAGTAGGAGTTGGTTTATCATTTGGAAAAAGTCTGATACTTTCTAATTCCCAAAATATTGGGTTAGAGGTGTGCCTTGCAGTTTGTGTAGTCCGTATGTGGAGTTTTGTTGGAATATCCTGTGGGACCGCTCTTGTTAACCCTTACCTGGATTCGGGAGTGTTATGTGGTAACCACTTGGAAGAAAGGATATTTCGTGACTGTCACCTGGTGATATTTCGATGGGGATTTCGCAACGATTCGACGGATAATATTTTCGCCGACTGTTCTATTGTTTGCTCAGCGTGGAATCTGAGAAATTCTTCGTAACTGCTTTCTGTCTACATTTCAGCGTAGATTTACAAATCTCTCCCATAATTTATTCTCTGGATTACTGGACCTTTGCCATCTGACTCTTTAGACTTGAATAATTGTTCCTAATCTTGACTGTTTGGGAGCCGAACAGACACACACAACACATACGCAAAAAACTGTTAACTTCTGTTAATTTCGTTTGTGTTATTATATTTTGAGTAGATACTAATAAAGATAATGGTTATAACATTGAAACTTGACTAAATATCTTATCTATAGCTGCTGGTACGTAACAGTATTCTCTTCAAGAATAATTACATTTAAAAGCAAGGATATAATGTTGAGGGTCAATAAAGTATTGGGGTGGCCTGTCTTGCAGTATTGTTAGTAGTTTTCTGTCCTTAGGAGCGAATGTGCCAACTCCGGACGGAGTTCAAAGGAAGCTCACGAAAATGATTGCAGGATTGAACGGCTGTTCATATGAAGAGAGTTTGATGGCCCTCGGCCTGAATTCACCGGAATTCAGAAAAATGAGGGGTGATCTCATTGAAACTAAATGTTGAAAGGCCTCGACAGTGTGATTGTGAAACGGAATTCTGCTGTGGTGGGAGAGTGTAAGATAGAAATCCATCCTATCAGACCGGAGATGGAAAGGATGTTCGGTAGGAAGAGAACGTAAGTTGTGGAATTCTTTGCCACAGGCGTCTGAGCAGGTCAAGTGATTACGTTATATAAGATAGAGCTTGATAGATTCTGGATTGGTCAGGGATACGGGAGAACGCAGGAGAGTGGGGCTATGAGTGTAAATGGATCAGCCGTCAGAAATGGCGGAGCAGCCTCGATGGACCAAATAGTCCAATTCTGCCCGAGTTTTAGGATGTAATGTTTTATACAAGTGAAAAATCTCGGTCCCTCACACCTCTTACAATGGAAAAGACTCATTGCGATCGAGCGCAGTCAATTCGGATTTGCAGCAACATCTTCCCCAACATCGCCATCAGCACAGATGCATCACATGGCTGTGTGCCTATACATCGACTCTACTCGGGATACAGATGTGACAGTGTGGCTCAGCGCGGCAGCAACGCCAGATTCAAGTGTGCTGAGAACACCACTGACGTATTCCGGGTGAAATGTGGTGACGAATCAGCATGTCGGAGAAATAGAAAATCTGGCTGAGTGTTGCCATAACAAGAAACTCTTTCACGATTACAGCAAGACCAATGAGTTGGTTATTGAATTAAGCGGAGGAAACCGGAGGTCCATGAGCCAGTCTTCATGAAAGGATCGGAGGTGGATAGAATCAGCACCTTTACTTTCCTTGTTGTTTACGTTTCCGAGGACTCGTCCCGACCCCAGCACAATTACAAATGAAGAATGGCAGGGCCTATACTTTGCTCGGAATTTGTGGAGATTCCGTATGGCATCGGGAGCTTTGAGTAACGACTATAAGCTTTTTGTGTACAGTGTATTCACTGGCTGTATCCCAGCCTGGTATGGAAAAGCCAATAGCGTTGAACGGAAAACCCTTCCAACAGTAGTAGTGGAAACGGCCCAGTCTGTAATAGTCCCTCCTCACCTTTGGGCACTTCTGTACGAAACGTGGCCGCAGGAACGCGGCATCCATCATCAGAGTCTCTCCTGCCTCGAGGACATTCTCTCATTTATCTGCTGCCAGCTGGACCAAAGTAGAGGAACTTCATGACGCACACTACCAAGTTCAGAAACAGTTATTACCCTTCAACATCAGGGTATGGTCTTATGGTGGTGTAACGTCCTTGAAAGCGATTCAGTTGATTATGGAACCTGCACAGAGCCGTGGTGACTGACGTCATCCACATTGCTAATGATCCTGATAGCTGTACAGTAATAACTATTCCTGAATCTGCGCGAGTGGGACCTATAGTTCTGCGCAGTCTCCCCGATGGTAGAATCGAGAAGGAAGCGAGAACCAAATGCAAGAGGAAGCATGCGTTGTTGGGCTGTGAGGCTGATGTTGATAGCCGGATTGGGGCGGTTACTTCCAACAGGAATGCCGTAGATATAGGGCTCTGAAAGGCCTTTGGTGTGTTATGTGACAACATGTTTCACGTAGCTGATCATGAAAATTCTGGCGGTGACTGAGGGCAACAGGCGTGCATTCACAACACTTTTATATTGGACACTCTGGTTGAAGTAAAAGTGAGTAATGTTGTGGAAGTATCAGAAGTTATGACAAAAGGTTTAGAGTTTATTCTACGCAACAATGAATTCAAGCAGAATAGGACAAGTTACCTCCCAACAACTGTTGTTCTAAGAGCTGGATAGTATTGAATGTGCGGGGTCAGAGTCAGCCGCCGTAGGCATGATAACCTTGCGCGAGCATTAGAAAGAATGTAGTTTATACAACAGCAGGCTTAGAAAGTAAGGTCAGTATTGCGATTAAAAGTAGTTTTTGTTGAAGAGGCATAGAGACAAGTTCTGGGGAAGTTGGATTTTATATGAGTCTAAGGGATAAACAGAGCTGAGAGTATTGATGAATGTTATTTTTAGTCCAACAGTGTTGCATTAATGTAGCACGACGTAGGTAACTGGACATCTTTCTGATGATGATGATGATGTATAATCAAAAGAGATCAGTCCGCGGATGAGGAATATTGGAATGTCTATTTAGAAAGAAGCTTAAGAGGTACCAAGCTCCTTTATATCCGGTATTGTGGAGAAATCCTTCAAGCGGACTTCAAACTTATTCTCGGGTTTGGAAGTCTACATGCTTCAATGACCTGGAGAGCGTTGTTGGCTTGAGTCAGGACCCTGTGCTTTCACCGTTAATAAGGAAATGCAGAATAGCCATGCAGAAAATGGCAGACGTAGAGTGCACAGTATGAATGTGCCCAGTCCCGAAGGCTGGGGAGCTAAGCTCACGGATGACAACCGTGAATGATTAAGGATAAAAATTTAAATGAAAAAAAAAATCAATTTAAGCAGCTTACATAAGATATCCATGTAATTCGACTTACATTTTCAAAAAATTAAGAAGCTAAGCAGTCGTGTGGTAATGGCTGTGAGAACAGGACAAAAATTCCACAGTGTTGTAATAAATCTTCTAGGTTATCGTTCAGCAAGTGGGTTTAGGTTTCATTGTAACCTCTACTTTATTTTAGTAAAACATAACTGAACAAAGATGTTGCCGAATAATAATAGAAATGGCGACTGGACAAATTCTGCAATTCAGCAATGGATATGTTGCACGAAACAAAGAACATCACGTGTGGGTAAAAAGGTTACTCTCGTAGGGGAAAGTACTTACACACATTCACACTATGAAGGAATATCGAGTCATTATTAATGCCCTTTAGCTCTGGTAAACACGTGCTTAAATCGAACGACACTGCAGCGTGATTTTGAACAACGCAGACGCATAATGTTGCAGGAACTCGGCAGGCCAAGCAGTATCACTAAACAGAGTGCAGTCGTCGTTTCGGGCTGAGACCCTTCAGCAAATCCATTTCCAGAGTTGCAGCTTCGTCTGCTGAGCTCATCCAGCAAATTGTCTGTGGATTTCCAGAACCTGCAAATTTTCTTTTCTTCATGATTATGGACATATAGCTTGCCGTTGGCTTGGCGAACCTCCTGTAATGAAATCATATCGATGAAATTCATCATTATATCACCAGAAAGATAAAGCGATGTTCTATCGTGATGGTGAGGTTGAGGTTGCATTTGTGATACATTAAAACGGCAAGACAGGACAATTGACGTGTCAGACTAAGGATTCATTCTCTTCTGTTGAATATTTTCCGTCTTCAGGGAAAAGTGTGACTCCTCATTTCGTGAACATTTTACAACGGAGATCCGTTTCTTATACCGGAACTATCAGATAACGTATATGCGTGTGTCCAGTGGATCGATGATCAGTCGAATAATAGATAAATCTACCAAAGTAAGAATCATGCCAGCATCACCCTGCTCGTTGTCTAAGAATCCGCTATTTATCCAGTGATTTAAAAGTAATTCTGCCAGTGTAAATATCACATCAGCAACACTTTGTACGCTGGCACATTTGAAGAAATTAAACTCGCTAGTGTTGATGCGAAACGGTATCCTAGCATACAGGCAGACGGACACGCAGACCTCTGATCAAACCTGCAGGTTATTGAAACAACTTATGTGACTTAGTAACAAAATATGCAAATCTACTTACGTTTTATCTGCAGAGTCGGCCATTCAATGTGACCAGATGATTCACTCCTTTCTTCATTTCTTCTCTGAATTTCCTCTGGGACAGTATGTAGATACACGTGTTGGTGCACGTACAGAGAAATTGCAACATGTCCCCAGACTCTTGCAGGATAAAGGACGGCGAATTAAGATATCTGTCTGTATAAAAGTAATTCTGAGCCTGCCAGATCATAGTGGAGACTATACAGGGGATCCACAATAAAATGAAATTGGCTGATAGAGCGAACAGCAAAATCATTGATTTTCTCCGGTTCGCCACCTCTGAGTCTTTCTTGTTGTCATTGATGTTCCGGAATCCTCGGCGGATTCTGTTTGCGGCGATGATATGACTGATTGTTAAAGCATTGAACAATAGAATTAAACCGATTGGTAGTAAAGTTGTAATGATACCATCAAACATCTGATAAACTTTCCACACTGGTGAACTAAAGTAATCTGCCCTGTCAGTGCAGTACCACTGAACGTTGTCAATAATCACGACAGGAGCTACTGTAAAGTAAAATGGAAAACACCTCAGGCAGCTCCCTATGCCCACAATCATCACCACTATAATCGCTGTTCGTTCGGTGCAAACTCGTTTCCGCAGCTTTTGGCTACAAATTGCAATACATCGATCAAATGTGAAAGCCACCGTCAGCCAGACAGAACAGTCCGTGGCTGCGAGCCGAAGCACAAGTGTCAGAGCGCAAATCGGAGTGATGAACAAAACATTGGCGAAATCGTAAATATTATTGATCCGCTCTACTAGAACGCCTATGATAACACACATTAAATCAGCTGTTGCCATTGCTACGAGGTAAAGGGTGATGCATTTGGAGAGTCCGCATTTTCGAAGACAGAGGATCACAATCGCCATTAAATTAACTGCAAGGAAGAAATAAGTGTTAGTTTCAAGCTCACAAAATCCGATGCATTTTACTTGATTTGCATACAAAGAATTGCTTGCACACTGATTGAACTGGCTTCGATCCACGAAGTGTTTACACAGTTCATTCGAGCTTACATTCGTGCTTGAGGCCAAGGGAGGGATCGGAGAAAAAGCTGAGTCGGTAAATTACCTGCAGCTTTGAATGTGATTCCGCAGACCACGGCATCGTTAACAGCGGATTTCTTATCAACGCAACAATGCAGAATAACTCGCGCATTGTTGCTGAACGGAACTTTGAGAACAGGAATACAATGGGTTTAGATATTCCTGTTTCCACTTATCTAATACATGTGAGTCCAGGAACCTGCAGCGTTAAAATTAAGACCAGAACATACAAATCCAATAGGGAAAACGGGACAGTCATATTTGCTTTGGTTATTGTTGCAATTGAAAACTTATTTAGTCAATTATATTCAAAATGAAATCTCATTTGTTGCATGATAGTGTGAATGAACGATGGTACCGCTGCAGGTCGATGGGAGTGGGTTGAGACTTCGAAGGATAAAAACCATTAATATTTTGGAAGGTCGGGCAATGGAAAATACTGGAACAAGGCTGGTTATTGCAGTTGACAAAGAAACCAGCGACAGGAAAGAACTGTTCGGTCTGAGTGAGAAAAATATATGCTTCAACCTGACTCGACCGAAATCCCTTGTCAGAAAAGACACTTCGTGCAATGTATTTTACAGCAAATATAATGTCGTGCAGTAGATAGAGCAAGCAGAAATGTCACAATAAACTCCAGTTACTTACTGGGAATACCAATCGCAGTCAGTACAGGATAATAAACACGTTCTATGTTGAAAATTGCTGGATATTCCATTTTCCGTGTGACGTGACGATCAGTGCCCAAAACTACCTGTGATTGCTTTGCGAGTGCTTATAAGGGAGGGGATACTGCAATCTCGCAATTAATCTTAGCAGCTCATTGGTCACATCAGAGACAGCCCAGTGAACAAACAATTAAAGAAAGCCATCTGTACACATTTGTTACTGCGCAATTCATATCGCTCATCGGGGAAATCACAGCAAAATGCACTTACTTTTAGTTTTGCTCTCGTTTTCAAAGGAGAATGCCACGCATCCCTTCTGTGTTACACAAAATTTCAGATATTTATTTTCTAATTTATTATCACTTTCAAATAAGTATCCTTTGTACCAGATTTGCGCAGCTCTCACTAGTTCCTAAATTAATAAAGGAAATCTAATTTGTTTTTTGAATTATGTTAACTGATTTGGCATTGGTTGAGAATAAGAGTGATAGCGCTGGCTTACAAACAGAGACAGTATATCGTGAGACTCCTAGCAGTTAGGGACTGATTTCAGGGCAGAATTGCAATCAACAGGATATGTTACATTGCGAAAGGTGGATAAAGCGAAAAACGGTGATTGTTGGACAGAAGGTGCTTTACTTGAATGCAGGCAATATACAGAAAAATGTATTTGAACTTGAGGCAAAGTTACGCAGTGACAGGTATGGCGTTGTATGTATCACTAACCGTGATTCAAAGAATCTTACAGCTGGCAGCTGCACATCCAACGATACATATTGTATCGAAATAGGTAGAGGTGATGGCGTTGCGCTATTGATACAAAATGAGCTGAGATCATTCGAAAGAGGAAGCAGAGTGGAGGATGTATTCAAACGGCAAGATGACACAACCGTGCGTAAGAAGAGAATTCGAAGCCAACACAAATGCGAAAGAGACGGCATATAATAGAGAAAAACAGCGGGAAGTTAGAGTGTTAGGATGCGATTGAAAACCAATTGAAAGTAACTGAAAATGTCATGAAGGCCACTTATAATATTAAGGCGGATAGCAGAAACTTCTTTAGATACTTCAGGTTTAAAATAAATGAAATTGAATATTGGACGATATTGGACCGCTGGAGATTGATGCTGCAGAGATACCAATGGGAACCAAGGAAATGGCGGACGAAGTGAATAAGTATTTTCCATCATTCTACACTGTGGGGGACACAAGCAACGTGTCGGAAGTTCCAGAGTGTCAGGGTTTAGAAGTGTGTGAACCTGCGATTACGAAGGAGACATACCTTGGGAAACGGAAAGGTCTGATGGTAGATAAGCCACCTGGAGCAGATGGTGTTCTGCCCAGTGTTTTAAAGGAGGTTGCCCAAGAGACTGTGGATACACAAGCAATGATCGTTCAATAATTATGCTCGTATATCAAGTTCTACAATCTGAAAAACCTCTGTCTCTTTCCCCTTACCATGAAAAAGAGTCATTTAGATCGAGCCC